>NW_004567129.1:7102639-7240316 GCF_000260355.1 Condylura cristata | reverse complement strand
ATTAACTGAGCAGTTACTATATGGAAGACACTCTCCTGAGGATGCAAAGCCACAAAAACAAGATTCTGACTTCAAGAAGCTAAATTCATTAAATTGCAAGACACATCCTCCATGATACATATTAATTCAGTGGGGAAGTAGTTTCATTTGTAAATGCTCTGCAAATTGAGTTGGTCACTGTACAGCATATCCATTTTGCTGTCTCGAGCTACTGACTGGGTTCCTCTTTATTTCTCCTTCCCCACCTAACAAACTCCCAGTCAGTCACCCTTCAAGGAGGAGCTCAAAGGTTTTACTCTGATGAGTGTGTGAGGAGAGTCTTCTTTGCTCCTTCTTTGACACCACTGACTTGCTGAGAATGTGTTTCTTTGTGGCCCTACTCACTCCAGAGTAAACCATTTTATGGATGCTCTGCCTTTTTCACTACACTTGAGCTACTTGAGTACTAGACCTTGACCTCTTTATTTCTATACTTGGAATCTGGCTCAGTTCTTGACTGAACACACAACTTGTTACCTGAGTTTGATGAATAAAGGCAGTCTCTAAATTTATGTTCCTCTGCATAATAAACACATATTTATATCATTCTTCCAACTCAATTTGTACTCTTTATTTAGGTGCAGATTAAAACTGTTGTTTATGAATCCTTTCACCTAATCGCCCACTGTGGTTTTTATCTGGAACTCCTAGGGAGATACAAGGTAATGCAGATGCAGGCCAAATCATTTAGGTCTACAGGTTTCAATGAGGCTCTGGAATTTGCCCTTTGTGGTTGCATGGATAGCCACACTATCTCTTTCAAGCAATGCTGTCCTCATTATGAGACCTAATGTTTTATTGTTTTTATTAGTCTTTTGCCTGATAAATCCAGATTTTAAACTTTACATTATGTTGCTAGTTTAAATATTAAATTGCATTTATTATGTAAAGACTTCCTTTTTCTTGCCGGTACTCTGATTAACATGGATAACCAGGATTACTATTCTAGATTAATAAATGGAAGGGGCCTCCCTGGTATGGTAGGGGTTAAAGTTTCAGTGCTATCAAACAATGGGCAGCCACTGAGGCCTGAGTTCAATACCCAGCCAGGAAGCTGACCTACATGGCACAGCAGACCTCTCCTATCCCACCCACTGCTCCCTCAGCAGTGCATTTCAATAGAAACCACCCCTTCTGCTCCCCACTCTGTCTCTGGTGGATCATCTCACCCCCACACCTCAAGCCTAAACCCCAGTTCTTGTGCGCATAATAAAACTATGTCTTTACAAAATAAATAAAATGGAAGTCCAAATAAAGAATGTAAAACAAAAGCATCAATTGTGTTTGAAAAAAATACTGGTTTTACAAAGTCTAAAGACCTCTAGAAATGTGCAAACTATGGAACCCTAGTATAACCTGGAAAAAGAATAGTCATCAAGAGTGACAGTGACTGAGTAATTGTAACGTGGCTGTCTGTCATCTTAAAGCCAGGCACTTTCTTGTCTCAGCTCTGCCACTACGGGACATGGAAAAGTCACATAATGTCTCTCTGTCTTAGTTTCCCATCTACATATAACAGGAACAGCATTCCCCTTTGAAGAGGTACAGCTATTTTCTGAAATAACGAACAAACTCCTTATCTAAAGTGCCCAACACACAGTTCGGAACACGTCTTCCCTGTTAGTGTAGCAGCTATTATCATCCCGCAGCCACCCTTTATTTAGCCTGCTCTCTCCTCCAACTTCCTTGCTGCTTAACAACCCATGACATTACAGAGTATGGAAGACTAGATTTTAAGGATGAAATTTAATAGGCTAGTGCCAGGAAAGGGAAGAATTAAGGAATGGGCTCATGGGCTCCCATAAATCACGTACATTTTAATTGGAAGCAGTGGTGTTTTCTACAACTGGAAAACAAGAGAACGGAGGTAGTTCATTACATGGAGATGTCAGTCCCAATAGGCAAGACTGAGAACAGGGGAGAGGACCAGCAGAGGCTGATCACCCATTACTCAGACATAAGTAAATCAATTAATTGTTGATGAAGGCTCGTGAGGAATCTCCATTGTGTTATGTTCACAAGCAGGATTGGAGGTTGGGGTGGAACAGCTGAAATGAGTTTGGAGACATTTACCCAGTGAAATGTGATAATCCAACTCTCTGTGGGGCTCACACTGAGAGAAGAGGAAATAAAAAAAATAAAAAATAAAAAATAATTAACACTCCACCAATCCAGGTTTGTGCAGACCGTTTGGGGAAGAAGCCACAGTCAGCTTGGTTGGTTTATACCAAGTCTCTGGGTTCTATCATAAATGGGATTTACAGTTGACTCCAAGAAGGGAGGAAGCCAGCCATTCTGATTTTTCCCCTTCCATACTGTCATTTCTCCCTGGCCTCCTCCAGCCTTCCCCCCTTGCTCGTCATTCTCTGCCTGGAGGAGGTCGGCAGCCACCAGGCCAGTGTCAGCACTCTGTGGTGGGTGGGTCTCAATCATCTCTTGGCCTATAAACTGCAGGCAGCACCAATAAACAGCTTCTACAAAGAGCAAAGACATGAGCAAAGTCTTTCCTCACATCCCAGTGCTTGGAACCCTCGGCCATGAACTTGGCGTGATTCTAAAATAAGAATATGATGGATTGATGTGTCAATAGTATAGACTCTGGATATTACCGACAAGGATCCTCCTGGGGTGACCACTGCACAGAGAATGAAGATTTCTCTCCCTAGCTTGCTTGACTGTTCTATTTCCAAGCTACATAACTTCACATTTTAATTCCATTGTGTGGGCACATGGTCAGGATCTCCAGCACATTAAATACAGCCCGAGTCATATTAATCCATTCTAATCTTTAGTGATATACGACCAGCTTGTGTGCGTAGCTAATTGCCCCCCACGTCTTTGTCCGAAGAAGTCATTTCCGAGTTCTCCAACAGTCTGAGAAGTCTTTTCTAAGCCATACATCTTTGGGTCGGGCATGTATTATATTTATATAATGAAGCAGCTGTCTGACCAGCTATATAACAACTCAGGTGTTTTTAAATAAGTAGAAAAAATGTAGCATGGGAACTTAATTCTGTTCCTAGAGCAGGTTGATAAATCTAGCCAAACATCTTTATTTTTTTACAGTACATTAAGGGAACATTTTTATTTAGTGGAGTCATAGATCTTCACATTATTGGGAAGTGTGTTCTTATATTGCATTTTTGTCTTCAGAATTGCCTTTGGAAGGCATCCTGTCACTGGGAGTTCTATTGATGTTGTTGTGGGGGAGGAAACTGTGCCTAAACTTGATTTGAATTAATTGGGCACTACAGAATGGTGCCTTTATGCCCCTCACCACCAAAGGCTTTGTCTACAGCAGAGGAGTTTTGCTTTCAAAGGGATGGACAAGATTTTCAAAACTGGGTGATGAATGCATGCTTTGCCAAACTTTTCTCTCAACTTTTGTGTACTTTGAAAATAATACGTGGTTCTTTAAAAGGAACTGTCAATAAAAGGAGAGAAGGATATTTATAGGGAAACTATTAAAATTCATATCCCATAGATACATTCATACTCTCTGTGTCACAGACTCTGAGCAGTGTAGTACTGAGTGGAAGAAACTGTCCTCAAGAAACTCATTCCCAGGTTGGAGTAATAGATACTTTATATTTTTCTATGGACTAAAAGTTGGTTCCATATCCCCTCTTCCCTCAATTTAGTTCACATGTTGAAATCTAACTCACCAAAATGATAGTATTTGGAGGTAGAGGCTTAGGAAGGTAACTGCATCATGAGAGTAGAAACCTCATGAGCGGAATATATGTCCTTCTGAGGAGACATAAGAGAAATGAAGTTCCCATTCCAGCCCCCATTTACCTCTCTCTCCTCCCTCCCCAACTATGTCAAATGAGAGAAATAAGAGAATGCAATGAGAGAAACAGCTGTATGCAAACCAGGAAGAAAGTTCTCAGCAGACTCCAAACCAGCCAGTACCTCCCTCTTAAGACATTTCAGTTTCCAGAAACATGAGAATGAAACTTCTGTGGTTTCAGCCACCCAGTCCATGGTTTGGTAGCAGCTTGAATGGGTAACAATAGTGCCAGGGACTGTGCAGGCTATGACACAGTGCCACGTTCAAACTGCCTCAGTTGTTAGTTGAAGGGAGATGTGTTTTCACTGAGGCACTGTGAGAAGACTCCCAGAGAAAGAAAATGCCATCGAGTGGACAGTAAGATATGACTATGACTTCAAAATTCTAAGGGAGGTGTACACAAAACAGTAGAAGTAGAGATTAAGAAGCATGCAGATATGGGAAGCATTCCAAGTTCCCTGCCACACAAATGGAGTGTGGGGTGATTTCAGGATGGATTATTAGTATGATTCAGAGGGAAATGAGGCTAAACAGCTGAGTGAAGGTACAGCATACCCAGAGCATTACATCTCAGGCTGAGGCACATGAAGTTTATCTTGGAGAACTAGAAATCCATTCAAGGGATGGGATAAAGGAAGTAGAACGCTCTCAGTTTGGGTTTAAAAAGAGTAATGTTGGCAACAATGTGAAAGGCTGAGTTCACACTGAATTTCAGCCAGCAGTCAGCTCAGTCACCAGAGCGCCTTCACGGGTCTCAGAGAACAAGGCAACTGAGTCCATCAAATTGGGTAGCAGAGGCCTGAGAGGGTGCTGGGCACAGACCACAGAAACATGTGGACACAGTCATTGGGTGTGATGATGCAGAGCATACTGCTACAACACTAGCTGCTGGACTCCCAAATTCATCATCCCTCAATTTGCTTTAAAATAGGTTTCTGGCCAAGTCCAATGAGCACCTGAGTTAACAGGCAGGTGGAAGGAGGAGAAAAGATCTGAATGTGAGGGAAAAAAGAACAGATGGGTCGATGGGATGGGGGTGAAGAGCCCAGGCAGAAGGGACCACTGACATCAGCACCAGAACAGTCCACCCCAGGCCTCCACTGGCAACCAGCAGCAGTGGAGGGACCAACAACAGGCCTTGTTGCCGTAATACAGAACCTCTTCTTTCCAGCCGACTCTATTTGGTACTACAGCTAACATAATATGAGTCACCAGGGTCCAAAACTTCTTCCTGAACCCCACCTGGGCGCACTTCACTACTATCATCCATGAAGTGTCCAGGGTGAGGGGTGAGTCCGGAAGGGTCCTTGACATCAAAATGGTGCCTCAAAATAGAATAAGAACTTTCAGACTCACTGGTTCTTTATCTATCCCTGAGCTTTGGCTCACATTTATGAAAGATAAAACTGAGATACAAAAAGGTTAAGAGTATTTCATCCCTCCAGGAGTTGGTTTTTCAGAACATCTTGTAACAGTCCCTCATACAAATCCAGAGTCCTAGTGTCTGTCTCTCCCACCTTTCTTCCTTCCTTTCCTCTCTTCCCTTCTTTCCTTTCCTTCATCCTTTCTTCCATCTCTTTCCACTGTCCCTTCTTCCTCCCATCAGGCACTGTACTAGACACTAGTGAAAATAGTGTAAACACATAGCTTCTGCTCTAAAGGCAACTAGAATTGGGTAAGATAGAGAAACATTTCTCAAGTAATAAATACCAGAGAAAGGAAACACTGAGCCCTGCAGCCAAAGGAAAGGAACATTGTTATATTAGAATCCATAGCGACCCAGAGACATTTACTAATCAGCACTCATTCCACCTACTGCCCTAAACACTGACGATACAGAGACCATGTCAAGTGTGTCCCACGGAAGCTTGCTGTCTAGAATGCCTGGACTCTTGTAAACACACCAAAGCAGTGTGATGAGTGCCAGCATCCCAAGGCCTCAGAAGAAAAGACAGTTATCTGGAGACACAGATCCAAGGTCAGAGAAAGGTGTTTAGAGGCTGTTGTTACCTCTAAAATGACTAGCAAAGTTGGAGAACAAGATCATCAGACACAGAAAGATCGTTTAACAAGGGGCAGAGTCTTGGAAACAAAGAAGGGCTCCAAGTTCACAGCCCTATACTGCAACATACTGGGGGAGCCAAGGAGTATTTTACTCATAATGGCTTTTGGGGTGGCGGGGAGTTGCCATATACCAGTCATGGGCTTCTAAATCTGTATGTGTCAAATTTTTTAATTGTGACTTAACAAAGACAGAAAGAAAGAATCCCCCTTCAGAGTAGGAAGGTTCAGATTTGAAAACTGAAACTGAATAGCATTAATGTAGTACTCGGGGAAATTCAGCACCATGTCCCTTGCTGTCTGCTGGTGGCCAAAAGTTTGACGGTCTATGACAGAGGTCCCCAGATTTGCAACTGTGACTCTCCCACCAACCTCCAAGCCCCCACAACATGCTGTGTGGCAAGAGTCAAGTTCAAGAACTCCTCCACAGTTGGAAAGAGCTCATTTTAAGAAAAGAAGATATGAGCCAACGGCCTTTCCAATGAGATAGATAAGGCAGACAGAGGGTTCTTGTCAGAAACAAATGTTCTGTTTCTCCCTCTTGAAAAGCTTACAGATACAATCAGTGGGAGTCTAGTTGGGCCTAAAATGAGTCCCTGAGAAGTAATATTAACCAGGCGCTCAGCAGATTGTTTATTTTATCTCCCACTAAATTCAATGAAGAGACCCATATTTAAATAAGGGGAAATAGGGCCTTCCCTGTGATGCATCGTATAAACACAGCACTAAGAAGCTAAAGCAACTTCAGCACGAGTTTGAACCCAGGCCCTGGAGGTGACCCACATGGAGTGACAGACCTCCCCTGACCCACCTGCTGCTCCTCTCAGCAGTGTACTTCGTCAGTCGGCCTGTTCTGCTCCCTACTCTGTCTCTAGTGAATCCTCTCACAGCCCCTGCACCTCTGGCCAGTACCCCAGTTCTGTATGCACAAATAAATAAATATTTTAAAAAAATAAGGGAAATAATGTGACTGTTGGTAATGGATTACTAGATAGAAGCCATTGTTGCCTGGATCTCTTGAATGATGTTCTCCTTTCTACTGGTAATGAATTAATGGCTGCCATATCCTTCCCCTGTGCCAGACAATGGAGTCAAGTAAGGGGCCACAATTCAGACTCAGTGTCCCAGAGACCTCAGGATGGCCACATGTGCCCTATGCCCTCTGGATCCTACACTGATCCTGGGTTCTGGTGTAGGCAGTTGAATGCCAAGGCCTGGAATGTCCTACTAACTCTGCCTGTGTAAAAAACACAGAATTTCTGAGTAATATTTATTCTAACTCTGAGGTGCCTCTGAGGAAGACACAGTTCCAGGCTCAAAATGAGACTCATTTTATTCACATTTCCAGAGCTCTCATCTTCCTTTTGGCCATTTATTAAAGGACTATGTTCAACTTGGTTCAGAGAAGTGGCCAAGATAGCAAAAAATAGGAATTGAAGATAACTGGAGGTTTAGGAATCAAAAGGGTGGCTTATCAGGTTGATGGTATTCATTAAACCTGATGTTCATTTTATTGGTAATGTAACAGAGGGGCACCCAGGAAAAGAAGAGATTCCAGATTCCTTACCCCACCCAGAAGGAGGGTGGAGCTGAGCAGGGGGGAGGAGAAGCTGGAGAGGAGACTGGGGAAGGAAAGAGGCAAGATGGAGGGCCAAAGGATGCCTGAGGAGGCACATGGAGCAGAGAGACCTGTGAAGAAGCAGCTCTTGTCTCTTGGCCCTGGAGTGGGTAAAACAGATGTTGGTGAGATACTCATGGGGAGGTTACCTATGGCAGTGTTAATCTTGATTTTGATTTTGTTCTTTTCCTCCCAGACTTGTCTAGCTATTTCTGACCCTTTTCTATGGGTCCCCACTAGAAGTTGCTTTAGACTTCAGGCAGGCTTTCAGGCCTTGCTCTGGGCCAATCCATTTTGGGTAGACTTTTACCCACAAGGGGATGGGTGATTTTGGTGTTTGATTTAGAAACTATATTCTTTGCCTTTCCTGTATCAAAAACTCATTGTACTAAAGTTTCTTTCCATTAAATATCTCAGATGTTTTATCTTGAAGTGGCAGATGGCAGAACCTATTTGGAGCAGGCAGATTTGGGAGTTCAGGGGTGCCTCTCCCTGCCCTGCAACAGTAATGCTAATGATGGCACTGATAAGAGTTATTTACTGCATGCTTACTATTCAGGTTGACGTGGGTTATCTGATTTAGCTCTTCACACAAACTTATGTGTGGATTTATTTTATTTTACATAGGAGGAAACAAAAGTCAGAGAGGATTAGTACCTTGTAAAACTGGCACAGAGAGAGTGGGCATGGAGAAGATATTAAAATTGAGGCATCTCTACTGCCTCTCCTGTTAGCTGAGATAGATAAACCTAGGTTATGTGTCCTGGTTAATGTGCACAATGATAATGTGCACAAAGAAAGGCCAAAGCTACTGGCTAGCATCTTGAATGTAGAGCAAGGCATGTGGACTATTTGGGCCTACTGGAGCCATGAACACTTTCAAGATTGAAGCTGACATGGCCAGGTTGGAATTTTCCGAATCGAAGTCTCTGACCACATGACAGTAAATGGGTAGTGAGAACTGTGAATCCATGAGCTAGGGATACCAAGTAGTTTCAGCATGGAATAGCTAATTAGGAGAGGTTGAGAAGTACCACAGAGGATGTACAGGAGGATACTTTTCAAGGGATTATGTGATGGGATCTTTTGACCTCATGCACCTCTTAGTCACAAGGCGAAACCTTGAGTCTCCTATAAGTAGCTTCTTTCAAGGGTCTCTTAAGAACATACCACATGGATGTTTTGTTGGGATACTTGGGGCCTTTCACAATCCTTCCTGGGATTCTCATGGAAGGGGAGGACTTTCTTAAAGCATTAGTAGCCTGGATGGAAAGTCCACTAATTGGGCAATACACTTAGTAGTTCTGATAAGAGCTATCATGCTCCATACTCACTGCCCATCTGGCAACAGCAGGCAGCCCCTGACTGACCTGGATTAAAACATAGGTGGTATCTTGGGGCTTCCCTGGTGGCGCAAAGGTTAAAGCACAGCACTAAGAAGCTAAGTCAGACTCTACAGCATGAATTCAATCCCTGGCCAGGGAGCTGACCCTCATGGCACAGCAGACCTTTCCTGTTTTGCCCACTGTTTCCCCTTTGCTCTCCACTCTCTCTGGTGAACCTTCTCACCCCCCAACACCTCTGGTTTACACTCCAGTTCTTGTATGCATAAATAAATAAATCTTAAAAAATAAATAGGTGGTATCTGACCCTAAGAGGGCTAATAACTCCTCCCTCGAGTTGTAAGATACCAAAGGACCCCAATTAGTCTGCCTGGTCTCTTGAGTAAACATATGGGTGGACATTTTTAGTCACATGAGCTGATAAAGAAAGATTATAGCAAGAAAGAGGGTTGGATATATAGAGAGATAAAGGAACAAGGTCAGAGATGGAGAGTCCATGATTCAAATTCCATCTGAATGGTGGCTCCTTCTCTCCCCTTGAAAATAATGATGCACCCCAAAGTTTTAATGCAGATTTCCTGAGGAGTTGATGCTGCTATTTTAAAATGTCCATCTTCATTCCCGGTACTGATATCTATTTAATCTGAGATTAATATGGGATTAGAATTCCTTAGGTTTAACGTTTGCTGATTTTCTCTATCCTTTTACTTTCAAGCAATTTATATCATCATATTTATATTGATTAAAAAGTCTCCCATAGATAACATATAGTAAACTCTTTTAATTTTTTTTTAGTGAGTCTGACAAATCACTACCTTTGATTAAGTGTTTTGACCTCTTATATTCAATTTCCTTCTGGCTATGGTTAGCTTTCAGGATACAACCTGTTATTTAACTTGCCTAATTTTCTTTCTCATTTAGTTTGCATCTTCCTTTTGGGAGATTTTTTTTTTTAATATATCCCTTTCTAATAACTTCAATAGAGTTTTGAAATTAATTTCTGTATTAATTTTAGACATTTATTCAAGGATGACAACATGAATCTTTAACTTATCACACTGTGCTTAGATCTATCACTTGTACAACATGTACAAACCTTAAAAAAGTAGAATCTTAGCCACCTCCTCCCATGTTTCAAGGTAAAGTTTTATACCTATATATATCTAGTTTTATATATATATAAATATATCATCTAACATTCATATATATGTTAGCCCCACATTACTATATATGTCTTTGCTTTAATTAGCTATCTTTCAGAGAAACCATTTTAAAAATATATTCTATCCATGTATTTATAATTTTCACTTCTCTTTATCCCTAAAGATCTAAGTTTCCATTTGGTATGATTTACCTTCAACTAAAGAATTTGCTTCAACATTTCTTATTACTGTAGGTCATTTGGTAAAGAAGTATTCCAATTCTCATTAGAAAATGTTTTTATGTCACTAAATTTTGAAAAGTATTTTTACTAAATACAAAATTCTGGGTTGAGACTTAGTTTTATTTCAGCACTTGAAAAAGAAAAAAAAATGTAGTTGTAATGCTCTCTGAACACCACACCATTGTTTCTGATAAGATTTCAGAGACTGTCTTTACAGTGCTTATTTTCTCTGCATGTTTTTTTTAACATTTTATCTTCACCTTTGGTTCTCAACAGTTTCATTAACTGCCTTGGTATGTTTTACTTTATATTTACCTGATTTAGAGTTCACCAAACTTCTTTTGTCTGTAGATAGACAATTTATAAAAATTTTGTTAATTTGCATCCATTTACTTCAATAGTTTTACTGTCCTATCTGGTGTCTCTTCTTCAATGACTTCAATTAAATAGATGTGAGACCTTTGTACCGACATGCAGGACACTGGAAAGCAGTTCACTTTTTGAGTATCTTTTTCTTTCTTTTCTTCGGTTTGGATAATTTCTACCTATCTAGCTTCATAGTTATGAATATTTTCTCCTGCATTTTCTGATCTTCTATCAAGCCCATCTAATGGATTTTTTCCAACCATTATACTCTTCAACAATATGATTTCCAGTGGTCTATTTTTTTGTAATTTATTTTTATCTGTAAATATATATTTATTTATATTTATTTAATATATTTATCTGTAATTTATATTTATAATTATTGAGATTCTGCATCATTTAACTCACTATGTCCATCTCTTCCTTTATATCCTTGAATATATTTATAAATAACTTAAGGTCCTTGTGTACTAATATCTTGAGTCATCATGTAATCTGTCTTTACAGACTGCTTTTTCTTCCCTTGACAGGTCATAATTTTTCATAATTATTTTCTTTTATGTCTGGATATTATGGATGATACCTTATTACATTGTCCTTTTAAAAAGAGTTTCTTATTTAATCCTGGCAGACCATTCTGGTATGTCCTTTTGACTCAGTCAGACTTGAGTTTATTCTTTGTTAGGGCAGGTCAGTTTTGGTCTTGTCCTTAACTCATAACATGCAGTTCTCATTCTGGTGAGTGACCTTTATTTCTTTGGTCTCAACAAGTACCCCAAAATTGCATGACCTCTAATAGTCCCTGTCCAGCAATATCCCTGTAGAGATCCATTTTCCACTGGACCTTGCAGCTCTTCCCCTAACTGTATATCCCAGCCCTAAACCAAGAACCCATAAACTGCACACAGACTTCTAGAGTCTTGTCTATAGCGTTCCCTCCCTCATGCTATAAATTGCAGCCCCTTCATAGCCCTAACTCTGGCCCCCCAAGCTCCTCAGCTCACAGAGACCAGCATGTTCTGCCTGGATGCTCTCCTACACTACAATGCAGGCAGCAAGCTGGAGCAGACAAGAACTTCACTTTGAAAGTATTTCTTTTCAGACTGGATCACAGTTCTGTAATTTTGTCCAAAAACTGGAAACAGTTAATTTACAATTTTTATAGTTACGGGTGGTAGGAGGGCAGGTCGTATACCAGTTACTCCATCAAGTTCCAAAGAAGAGTGCTATACTTTTCATATAAATAATTAAAAACTTAATCACATGGACTTTAATTATAGACCTTTTTAAAACTTAGGTTTTATGAAAGTGTTATCTGCTGACTACAGAAAGTTTAGAAAATATAATGGGAAAAATGGGGGGAAAGTTCCAAGTCTGGAGGGATCCAGTATGTCACAGTTAAGAAGCCTGCCTACTATTCAGAGCTACTATTTCCAGCATTTTGATCTGATATTTTTTGGATACCCACACAGAGTTTTAACATAATTCTTCAGATACTGTATACATAAATGTTTATCTTGCTTTCCTTTTTTTCTAGTTAACATTATAAGAGGCAAATTTTCCATGTCATTAAATATCTTTTAAAAACATTACTTTTTTATGGGTGCATATGTTCCATCGTTTCTATTTAAGATAATTTATTTAACCATTTTGGCATGCATTCCTTTCCCACATTTTTACTATTTATAAATAATGTTGCAATGAGCATACTTGTGCATAAATATTCATAGCATTTCTGACTTTTCTCCACGAAGAAAAATTACTGTGTCAAAGGGCATGAACTTTGCTTAGGCTCTCTATATATTCTGCCAAATTACTTTCCATATTGATTGTATAACTTAAACTCCCTCCAGCACTTTATTTGAATGCTTGTTTTCCTGCATTCTTGCCAAACCTGAATATTGCCATTTTTAAATCTCTGCTAATTTTATAGCTAAAAAGGTTCTTTATTCATATCCTAATTCACTTTAAGTTACTTTCCATTGAGACTGAATAATTTTGCATATTTAACTATTTGCTGCTGCTTCTTGTCTTGTTTGTATCTTCAGCCCAAGGGGCTGCTATTAACAATTTAGTGACCACTAGGTATAAGATCCCTTAAAAATTAGTTTCCTTAAAAATCCTTTGTCAGATAATATTCTGATATGTCTTCAGTTGGTTTTATATGCTGTATATACACATATTTAGTGTTCTTTCTCCTTAGGAAGCTCACAGTGACACCAGACAGCTGTTCTAATTGCAAAGAATGCAGTTGCCACAAAGACTAATAAATGTTCTAAGGGATTTCAAATGAATGGCTAGAGGTATTCAGATAAAGAAAAGAAAGAACACTTTGAGCTAAGAGAGCAAAAGAATACTGCAAAAGGGGGCCCTCCCTGGTGGCGCAGCAGGTTAAAGCACAGCACAAAGAAGCTTAAGACACTTAGAGTTTGATTCCCGCCTGCCCCGGAGGAGATCCACATGGCGCAGCAAACCTCTCCTGACCCGCCCGCTGCTCCCCTCAGCAGTGTACCTCGTCAATCTGCCTGTTCTGTACCCCACTCTGTCTCTGGTGAATCCTCTCACCCTCTGTATCTCTGGCCTGTACCCCAGTTCTGTACAAATAAATAAATAAATCTTTAAAAAAAAAGAATATTGCAAAAGGTTGTTTTGTAGCTATGCTAGGAATCACATAACAATCTGATCTATACATTACAACAGTTCACCTCACACTTTAAGGAATATCAAGAATCCCTAGTGAAAGGTTTGTCAAAACAGAGATCACTGATCTCAGGTAAAGTCTGAAAACCAATTTTTTAAAAAAAGATTTTATTTATTTATGCTTACAGAGCTGGGGTACAGGAAAGAGGTGCAGGAGCAGTGAGCGGATTCACCAGAGACAGAGTGGGGGTGGTAGAACAGGCCGACTGAGGAAGTACACTGCTGAGGGGAGCAGCAGATGGGTCAGGAGAGGCCTGCCACACCATATGGGTCACCTCTGGGGCGGGGATCAAACTCATGCTGAAGTGGCTTTAGTTTCTTAGTGCTGTGCTTTAACCTACTGAGCCACCACGGAGGACCCTGAAAACCAATTTTTAACATGCTCCTGGCTAATTCAATGCTTTTGGTCTAAACTTTAAGAAGCACTGAAGTAAGAAATTGGGAAGGAAGTAAAAGGAGTGAAAGAGAAATTCCAAATGAAAAAAACAAAAATTTAACTTCTTCATTTAGGACTTCCAAACATCTAACCTCTTCATTTAGGACTTCCTGTTTCATTGTATCCTGGGATAACAAAACAAAACAAAAAAGGAAAAGAAAAAAGGTAATCAAGAAAAAAGGTAATCTGGAATGTTTCTCCCGTTAAATTACAAGAAGCTGTACAGAGAACTTTGGTATTCCTCAAATTTCTCCACAGGTATCATATCTTTTTATCCTAGGTCTACATACAAGATTCACCTAAAGGAAAATAGTAGATTTTAGTCCAAGTTCAAATTCATGGCAATTTTAGTCCAAGTTCAAATTCATTCTATGCTAGCATTTTGTAATCCATCCATTTTTTTGTTGTTTGGTTTTTTTCTCTTAAACTTATATCTAAATTAATTTCATTTGAAAAGAAACTGCTATAAATACATAGCTGATATACCCTGCCCTAAGTTAAATGTTCCGTGTAAAAAATAAGTATGTATAAAACAAGATGTTGTTGTTAGACTTTTACTAGATATTTTTGCCAGCTAGAGGTTACAAACCTGAAGTATGCTCAATTTTTGTTAAATGACTGATGGCAGAAATGATAAAATCCAGGATACACAGCAAATTAGAATTTGAGATAGACAACAGATACTCTTTTTGTAAGACTATGCCCATGAACTATCTAGGGACACTTAGATTAAAAATGATGTTTACTTCAAATTCTAATTTAACTGGGTACCTATATTTTTATCTGCTAAACCTGGCAACCCTAGAACAGAATCAACAATTTATAGCAAAATCACTTTGACCTTTTCTCAAAAATACCTTCAGAAATATTCCCAGTATTCTTTAATGCCTTATCTATGGAAAGGTCCCCGGGTCCCCCCAAGGAAATGGATCCCTTACTCTGTAAAATACTGCTTTAAAGCATGGACAGAGGTCCTCCCTGGTGGCGCAGCGGGTTAAAGCACAGCACTAAGAAGCTAAAGCCACTACCGCATGAGTTCTATCCCCTACTGCCAGAAATAGATCCACATCCACATGGTGTGGCAGACCGCTCCTGACCCGCCTGCTGCTCCCCTCAGCAGTGTACTTCGTCGCTCTGCCTGTTCTGCTCCCCACTCTGTCTCTGGTGAATCCTCTCACCCTCCATATCTCTAGCCTGTACCCCAGTTCTATGTGAATAAATAAATAAATCTTTAAAAAAATGGACTGAAAAAAAAAATGAGAAGAGGTTTTCAGACCATTTAAAAGGGGCTCTCCATACTAAGAATGGCACCTGTCCTTCTGAAGCTCTCATTGATCTAACTTTTGCATACGAGTGAAGAATCTGAATTCCTATGGGGACCATAAAGGGGGCTTCAGGCAAGAAGAAAGTGGGAGATTAGTAGGCAAGTCCTTAAGCAATTAGCCTGACTAATGGGGAAAGTTTACACGCAAATGGCTGGGCTTTCAAAACAGCTTTCTTTAAGAAAACCATCAAATCCCTAGATGTCAATTGAGGTGAATAAAAAATTCTACAGTGTTTCTGCTTGACTGCAAAATTTACTCCTATCTGGGTTAAAATTAATTCCTTATGATCTTAATTCCTGCTAATAAATTCTTTCTCATAAACTGAGAGATTCATAAGGCTACTTTCTGCTGTGCTGTGTCGTGTGCTCTTAGTTCTCAGCAGTGCTGCCCTTCCACCCAGATGCTAAGACTTCTCTTAGCTATGCGTGTGTTCCCCCAGCAGTGGGGCTGAGCTACTACAATGGATGGGCCATAGATCTAGTCAGCCTCTGGGCTCCCAGAATCTTCTCTCCTCCTAGACAATGCTCTGGGTGTGAATGTCTTTGTCTCCTCTCCTGGACCATCCCACTCACCATTCAACCTCACCTGGTGATTTGGGACGTTTGAAAGTATCTTAATATCAGAAACCAAGTGATGGAGAATGGACAGACTGTCAGCAAATACTTTCACTTAAAGGTTCAGGGTCATTTAGACCCACCCAGACATGGGAATGTGGTGGGTTATTTAGGTACTTATTTTAAATTCCCAGGTAGTGCAATGTAATGTAAGGTCCTTATTCAAGGGAAGGGGAAGGGGCAGCTCCAGTCTGAGGAGATGTAATGGTGCAAGCAGAGCTGCATTGTTGAAATCTCCAACTACAGTAAAGCTTGTTTCCTCTTAAAAAAAAAAAAAGTTTAAGATCATTTCAATGAGACAGAATGACCCCTGATCTAAGCAAAAATATGGAGTAACCTAACAGACCTAACAGAGTATAACAGAGTATATTATTATTTATAAACAAATCAAAAATAAGACAGACTAAATGTCTTCTGAGGACAGCAATGTGACAAGTGCTTTACCTAAATCAGCATGTGTTAGTGTGTCATCTCCAATTTACATGTGATAAAACTGAGACAGGGACAATGTAAATGATGTGTGAACCAGTGTCCTCACAATCCTGCACCACCATAAACAGAATAGAGAGGAAGGGAAGCGTCTGACCCAAGCTGTCTCCAGCATCAGACCTGCTGGCCACCCTTTTCTTTCCTCGAGGAGAAAGAAGCCTAAGCCTGAAGTTGCCAGCGGCTGCTATTACCCACATGCCTTGTTCTTACAGCATGCACACCAAGCCATCTTCGGATTGCAAGTTGGCTTCCCCTGCATGGTTATTCAAGGGCAGGAAATTGCGCCAGCTGTTCCAAGAAGAACCTTTCCATCTGCAGGCAATCATAATCCCAAGCTTACAAAGGTGAGGACTAGACCTGGAATCATCATGTGTTTACCAAGGTGTTGCCAGAGGGTGGCTGGTGGGCCAGCCCCTGCTCCCCCTTGCCAACCTTGCAAATGTGCCTCTCTCTCTCTCCCCCTTGCTGTAAGCATATCAGGAAGCCAGAGAATGGGTTTGTCAGTGGGAAAGAACCTTCTTCTGTACCCTCAGGGCCCACTAGAGTACTTATTGTTGTCAATTTCCAGGAAGGCACTCAATTTGAATAGGCTTCTAAATGTTCTCTATCCTTCCTTTAAGACTTGGAACTGTGACAACCCTTTGGGTACCAGAGAGAGTCAAAGGCCATGAATATTCCATATCTTCCTAAAACCTTCACCCAAAAGAGGTCAGGAAGAGCTCTGTCCTTTGCAAAACACAAGGCAAAAGCATCTCAACTTTTTACCCATGTGAATTTCTGAAGCAACAAAATCAAATTATTTAACCTCATAAGATTTCACAGTTATTTATTTGTTCTAATACATCGCTTCTTGGCCTTTTGTCTAAGATCAAGTGTAGCATTTGTTCAATTATTTTCTGAGCATTTGTTCCATCACTTTATGAGAGAATTAGAGTTGTAATAAAAATATCAAGCTCTACTTTGTATTTATGTAAAGTAGGATGTGTGGCTGAAAATCTTAGTTCTTGTTATAGTTTTAAAATTGCCTTCAATCGCCATGTATTGCACTTACAATATTCTGAAGTATTTTAAAACATAAATAAGAATGAAAAGAAGCCCCTAGGCAGCTTCTTGCATTACATCTGGGCAACTGCTGACATTCAAGGATCAAAAAGTGAAACCAATATGTCTACTCTGTCCAGAGGGAGACAAGGCAGCCTTCATTCTGACTGGCAGACAGGAAATGGGAGTTTACTCTTGGTCTGAGTGGGCCACTCTAAGGTCTAATTGATTCCCAGCTGGCTCCATGTTGAGATTACCACTGTGTGAAAGGCAAATGGGTCAACCTCAAGGTCAGACCAGGTGGTGACAAATAAGTAAGTTCCTCAGAGGGGTAAAACCAACTCATGTTCCTTCTCCCAGATCAGGGGGGCTGACCAGACTTTGTTGGGTCCAGCCAGTCTCTCTGGAGGGCCAGGATACCCTTACCCTTAATCTATCCATTGATCCATTATCCATCATTCAATTAATCAACCCCTTCTCTCCTTTCTGCTCTTCTCTGTCCCACCCCACCTTAATATTTATGGGATGCCAGCAAGGAAGAACCATCCCCCACCCCCACCCCCATGAGTGCAGGGTTTATACCATGACTTACAGGCAGGCAGCTTTGAGGGATTTTCCTGTAAGTCATCATAATAACAAATCCACAGAATCAGTCAGCTTTGGGTTGAAATAATAACAGTAACAATACATTTCGTCCTTGCTGTCAGGAATTTTGCTAGGAGAGCTGCAAATGCTATTTCATCGAAGGTCCACAATGATATCATGAGCTATTATTAGAGGGGCCACTTTACAGGAGGGGAGACCAAGTCTGAGGCTGAAGGCTTGTCATGGTCTCCAAACTAGAACCTGACAGGACAAGGAGCTACTTTAACAGGGCCTCCAAGCTGTCACTCTTGGGCTTGGGCTTTGTGATCCTGAAGAGTTTTCTCCACCCAGTGTGAGCAGCAATAGCTCCGCAAACAAAATGATGCCACCTTGTGTTCCTACTTCTGCTTCAGTTCTATATTTCCTTCTAGATCTTTCCTTCATTCCTACTGTGATCTTGCACCTGTCTCCTTTAAGTTTTACTTGCCTCAGAAACACAGCCACAGTCTTTATCCATCTCACAGGACTTTAAAATGGGCACGAATGTGCAAAGATGTGAAAGGCGGCTTGACCCTGCGTGGAGAAGAGCCCCCCCTAGAATCCACCTGGCTGTACCTTAGGCAGGCAGCTCAACTTGGCTCCTTGGAGGCGAAGAACATGTAATCCACAGAATGATTGTATGTATTAAATAAGTTTAATGCACCAAAAGGGGCTTGAAACAGTACCTCTCCCTGGTTTACTTGCTGGCACCATAAGCACCACATACTAGAAGATCAGTAATGGGCAGTGACGTTTCCTAAGCCTTTTATTTGCAAGAAAATTAGATCTCCAATTCACAAGCTAGGTATTCGTCTGAATTCCACACCACACATAGCAGAGCACGACTTTAGGAAGCTGACACACAGCAATTCTAGAGGGAGATTTTGTGTTTTGAGGTAATTCTTCCCATCTTGGGGAGCCCCTGTGGGGAGCTCAGTGCCCTCTAGCAGAAGCAGCCTTGACCCCCAAGCAGAAGCAAGAGCCTGTGTTGCTCCTGGAGATACAGCCAGGGATTCAAGTGTCAGGTTGAGTTTCTCAAGGAGCCACTGTCTCCACCACAAGGCCCCACCAGGGGCCAACTCAGAAACATACCCCCACCCCCCATAAAAGCAATTTACTTAGCCAATCATTTTCTAGATTTGCTAAGCCATTATTTCAGCTATTTGTGTTTAAATGAGAGTTTCCCCCATCTCTGCCCAGTGTCTTTCTGCTTCATCGGGTAAGGAAGCCTCAGCAGCATTTTCCCTACTGATAGCTGAACTTTCCCAGGCAGGGAGACAGGGTGGGGGAGTGGAGGATGGGGGGAGTCACTGGAGAGCAGCTTAGAGAAAGCAGAGGTTGCAGGTCCAGAGAGTTTGAGGCTCCCAGGCAGTGCTCACAAGACACAGACTACACAGCAGAATCACCTGGGCTGCAGCTTCCTGAGGCTGGCTATTTGCAGCGCTTCCCTACGGGTTCCGGTTAGGGGTCATTGATGTGCTAGTAAATTTCGCAACCAACTCTCTTGAAGGAGAGAAAGCCCTGATGGGTGGCATTTTGCCAATTTCCTGGTGTAAATCTTCCTTACCAATTTCAGCTGCCAGTGAGTTGTCACTGAGCTCCGAGTTGAGAAGAGAGATGCCCAGTCAGTTCTCATGAGCCTGAGAGACCTGCTTCCAGGGCCCAGGAGTCTGTGTGTTTATTAGGTTCTCCTGAGAGATTCTGACACAGCGGACACTGCGCTATGCTTTTCAGGAGGAGGAGACATAGGTAGGAAAGCATGACAATTCCAAGCCTAGTGCCAAAACAGATTTGCTTTTTTGGAGGCAACTCTATTCTGTCAGGTCCACCTATGATCACCACCATTGTAGTAATCTCCAGGTACAGTCTGCATGAATTTTTTAAACTTTTTTTTAAAATCTACTCATGATTTTCTCCTTTCTCTGAGTCACACTGAGAAATAGTTAGCTACCACTTTGAGGGTGCAACTATTACTATTTGTTGTAAATAAAAAAGAATGTAAAGAAATTATACTACAAGTCATACTGTTAAATTCTAGTTATAGCATCGCCTGTCTAGAGTTCTGAGCCTCAGGCCTATTTTCTCTTGTTAAGAAATGCTAGAGAGGCACTAAAATCCTGTTAGCAACAAATGGAAGGTTCTCTTTCAGATAAATAAGATTGAAAAGGGAGCAATTTCCTTTTTATGAGAAAGTTATACAAAGCAAGGGTTTTAGCACAACTTAAAAACATTTCCCTACCAAGTACCACTTCTAGAAAGTTGGTAATGACAATGGTGATGGTGGTGATGATGGTGAAGATAAAGGTGGTGATGATGGTGACGATCATAGTAACCATAGTAACCATAGTAAAGATGGTAGTAGTGTGATGATGATGAGCGTGATAAAAAATAATTATCCACAATTGCTCTTTTAATAGAAAATAGACTTTAGGGTACATTATTTATTCACCTATATCCCCTTTAATTGCAGGTAAGGAAACTGAGGCTCCAAGAACTAAGTTTAACTTTGTGGAAGGATCAAGAATTGGAGCTTCCATATCACCCAGCAATCTCACTCTTAGGTATTTATCTGAAGGACACAAAAACACTGATTCAAAAGGACACCTGCACCCCCATCTTTATTGCTGCTCTATTTATTGCTGTTCTATTTACTATAGGGAAAAGATGAAATCAATCCAAATGCTCAAAAGTAGATGACTGTATTAAAAAGATGTGGTACATATACATAATAGAATATTACTCAGCAATCAAAAAGATAAACTCATGACTTTTGCAGCAACATGGATAGAGGTCATGCTTAGTGAAATAAGCCATAAAGAAAAGGAAAAAGACCAGATGGTTTCACTAATAGCAGGAGCATAAAGGACCGGGAGGGAGTAGGGGGGAAAGCAATTATAATAAAGAAAAACAACAAATAACTACATACCAGAGACATTTTACAGGGGTGGAGTGGGGAACGGGATCAAAAATGGGGCAGGAAAGGTGTACAAGACTATGGTGATGGCACATGGGTGAACTGGTGGTGGGAAGTCCACAGAGACAGGGATTACAACCAAGATGGAAAAAGGCACAAAATGATATTTAAAAAAAAAAAAAAAACTATGTATACAAAGCAACTGATTCATACCTCATCCAAAGTAGTCCCTCGTGAGATGCTGGCTCCCATATTGCATATAATAAAGAGCTTGTGACATATTCAAACTCTTACATTCCCTATATAAAGCCTATAACTGATACGTTCCTTAAAATTATCCCCAAAATAGAACCCTTTAATGCTCCCAAATAGTCAAAGATCCTCTGTGATTTAGTGATAGACTGTAAGGGCTTATCATGACTCATGTTTCCCTCCATCTCTCTAATACCTCATCTCAAAGCTAAAATAAAGGGAGAAACATTAACTTGGCTCCCAGATGATAAGGCCTTGTTTTCCTTCTCATTGACCTCCTCAAGATAACAGTTTTGAACTTTGATAAGGTTTTCCTTTATAGCCAGCCAGAGGTAGTCCTATAATAAATGTTAATGAGAAGTTATTGGCACCAAATTCTGAAATTAGAGGAGACAGAGCACATCTAAAGATGCTTTGGGTTTTCTGCACAGCTAATTTTGCAAGGAAAGCAAGATTGAAAGAACATGCCAGACCCCATCAACCTTCAACCTTCAACTTTAAAAAAAAAAAACAAAAACCCTGGTTAATGTTCCTTCTCTCACATCCTCCTGACTGCTGAGACTGGGATACACAATCCAATGGCAGCTACAAGACTGTCACCAGTGATGAGACACTTGGCCTCAATGGGTCTGTTTGTATCTCTAAGATGGGGAAGAGAAACATGACAGCGTTTAAAACAATTGTGATATTAATAATATAATATTTTAAAAATTATTAAATAAACTATATCTGCCAGGTGTCTTTATAATCTAAATAGTTTTATACATTTTGCCTAATATATACCCATTCTAGTGGGAGATGAATAGTGGGTATTCATCAAAAGTTTACACATGCAAAAACCACTTATATGCCCAGTATTGTCACATTATTCACTCCACCCACACCCATCCTATGAAACAAGTATTACTTTTTACATTTTTTTTTACACCATTCTTCATTTTGTGCACTTCTTCATCTCAGTTGTAATTCCCATGGGCTTCCCACCACCAGCTCACCTGTGTGCCATCACCACAGTCCAGTGCAGTCTTCCCACCCCAGTTCCAATCAACAAGTATTATTTTTAAGCCACATATTGCAAATAAAGAAATTGGGACTTAGGAAGGTTAAATAACTTACTGATGGTCAGTTGATCAGTAAATAGAAAAGCCAGAACTCAAATCCAATTGTTATGGGATAAACTGGACCCTGCTGCCCCTCCCCCTGACCCATATGTGGAAACCTAACCCCAAATACCTCAGGATGTGAAGGAGAGAACCTTTAGAGAGGTGATGAAATTAAAGTATGGTATCGGGATGCAGAGGATGCTAAGTCAACAGAACGCAAACACTTTTAGAAGAGGAAGTCAGAACACAGAAAACCCACAGACCGAATGGCACCATGTGAACACAAAGCAAAAAAGCAGCCACCTGCTAGTCGAGACCAGGGGTCTCCAAAGAAACCAACTCTGTTAGCACCTTGATCTTGAACTTTCCAGCCTACTAACTGGAAGAAAAATAAATTTCTGTTGGTTAAACTACCCAGTCCGTAGTATTTTGTCATAGAAGCTCCAGCATAGCTTAATATTTCAGGCTTTTCATTTCATAACAAAAGCCTTTCTCTTTGCCACCCTATCATGAGCTACTTGTAAGGAGGGGGGAGCGGTACACACACATGTGTGAAATGAACACAAGTGTCACACTTATATTTTCTCTGAACATAAAGAGTGCACACAACCCCAATTTCACTGACTGAGTTTGCCAACTCTGTGGCTAAATCTCTGCAGGCTCTGCTCAGTTATCATTTACTGAAATGTCCCCAAGTTTATGGCTCCTTCTAAGTTCAGTAGCTCAACAAGGGAAGTCTGCATCAGAATCAGGGTCACAGGCAGAGTCCAGTCTGTCTTCATCAGTAATTCTAGAGGTGTCAGCTTCACAAATGGTCTCCAGCCTGGACTGTTGGCGGATGCTACGGGAAAACTACCCTTGACGTTTGCAATGAGCCCATGTTCCCTTGGAGTAGAGTCTACAACTGTTCAAGGCTGGGCCTGTGTCTTTCATCTCTTGCCCTTGTGATCACGTTGATTCACCAGTAAATTTACCTACAAGGCTTCACACTCCAAGGACAGGCTACCTCAGACCCTGCTCCTACACTTTCTAAGGCTACTATGAAGCTAGAAAACTTACCCAGGCAAAACATTTCACTGGAGGAAATGAGTTCTTCAGGTTGGCTGGTGGAGATCAGGTGACACAGACTTAGAAAACAGATAGCTCCTCTGCCCAAGAACTAAAGTCTTTCTTTGAGTATTCAAGTTACTCATTGCTACCTATCAAACTATTCCAACAATTGAAATAAAGACCATTTCATCATATTCACAATTCTTTAATAAGAAAATCACAATGATCTCCAGCAGGGAGCTGACCCACATGGCACAGCAGAACTCTCCTATCTTGCCCGCTGCTCCCCTCAGCAGTGGATGTCAGTGGATCTCCTGTTCTACTCCCTACACTATCTCTGGTGAATTGCCTCTCTGCACCTCTGTCCTACACCCCCGCTCTTGTATACATGCATAAATAGATAGATAGATAGATAGATAGATAGATAGATAGATAGATAGATAGATAGATAGATAGATAGATAGATAGATAGATACTTAAAAGAAAAGAAAATCACAACCAGCTGCATGGTCTATCTGTTACCTGGAGTGACACCTGCCAGGGAACAGGGGCTGTGGGGTCATTACTAGGCCTGCACTGGGATGGGCAGGCTGGCCACTAATGCTGGCTTCTGACTTGGGCTCATGTGGCCTTTTCCTGGGGCCAAGGGCCTGGGTCCCTAGAGCAAGTCACCCAGGGGAGATTCAAGGAAACATGACTCCACCTCTCCACAGGAGGAACTGCAAAACGTTTGTAAGCATCTTTTCTTCACCGAACACACCCAAGTGCATTTAGGAATAAGGTCGACAAATCAAAGGCATGAAGGGCTTGGCCCTAAAGTCCTGTGAATGGAGCCTGTGTGAATTCTAAAGTTTCTAATCGGTATATCAATTCTTGCTCAGTTGCTTTAGCAAGTGCAAGAGAGGATAACTGGAAGGCTTATTCAGTAAGTTTCCGGAGGATTAAACCTAAAAGATAGAAAGGCCCCCAACATCCTGGGTTAGAACTTCACACCTAAAACCACAGGATTTTCTTTTTTTTTTTCTACCCCACATCACTGATTGGAGGAAAAAAGGACACTTACAGCAGTAAGCTGCCCTACGTCCTAAGAATTAGACAAGGGACAGAAGGCGGGCTTTAGAAGAGATATTAGCAAACAATTAAAGTAGAGGATCTGTCCAACATGGACACTTACGTGATGTTCTGAAATTCCCACAAAGAACTCAAGATTAAGAGCATGTGATGAGAACACCAGGAGACAGTGCTATGTGGCTACATCACTAACTCTGGGCGACATCTTCAATAGGCAGTCTGGGAATAAAACCTCACTTCAGTGTGTTCAAATCCCCCACCAGCACCAAGCATAGACAACCCAGAGACCTGGGGTCCCCAGGCTCTCTGCCACATCAGTCAGAACAGACCCATTCACCAAGCTCAAAGTGATCATCCTCAAATCCTACAGGTACTTACTAGGGAATAAATAAGCACCCTGAATATACACCACACCCAGAGCCTGGCCTTTCAGCAGTCAGGGAGCGGGCACTCTAGGCTTGTCAAGCAAACCTTCACCCCATATGTGGACAGCTCAGTGCCCTCTATGATGTGAGGCCTCAGCGCCCAGGGGGGGCGGTCCTCACCCCTCTCCCACCCCGGCAGTGGAAAGAATCGATCCTGGGTCAGCACAGAAGCAGAGGGAGCAGTTCAGAAGCCGTGCGCTGGAAACATAAAGTCAGATTCGAGGTGACATGTGGGCCACAGGGAATGCCCCAGGCCCGGGCAGAAGCAATGGCACCATGCTGACAGGTTGAAGACTGAATGATGTTGGCACCCCAGAGTCTTCTCTTCCCCCTTGACCTACAGGCCCTGCCCTCTCTTCCTCCATCCCTTCCTCCCTGCAACCACCGCCCGCCCGAGGCCTATAGCTCAGACTTGCAGAAGGCTAAAGTAGAATTAACATCAATAGAACGCACAGTGCTTGGGCAGCTCCACTCTGGTACCCAGTGGCATCGAACGTTTTATTTTTTTTTCTTCATCACCCCGAATTCTAATTGTTCCCAGTATTTTTGTTTCCTAGCCTAACCTTTAAAGGAAAGATGAATCTAAGAATTCCATGGCCGACCGAGAAAGGTTCTCTTTCTCTCTCTCCCTCCCTCTCTCCGTCCCTCCGCCCCTCCCATGCTTCCTTCCTGGGCAGCTGCTCACCATGCCCTTGCCCTGCGCACGCAGATGCCCACAGCCCTTTGCAGGCCGACTGCATGTCAGCACAAGCCCTCCCAGACAGCAGGCACCTCAGCACTGAGTCACCTGGTCCAGCAGCACAGCAGAAAAGCAGGGTCCTGCCTGTCCCTCCTGCTGTAGCCCAGGATCTCTGTGAGGAAGGAAAGATTTCTTGGGTAAGTCCAGAACCTACCAACAGGCACCCTGAAAAGCCCACGATTTCAAAAGTGAATTTCCTTCTCTGTAAGTCAGGACCAGTCTTGCTGGTTTTAACAAACCCGATGGAAAAGTATAGGTTCGTGAGTCACACGGGACTGTGTTCAAATCCTGAATTTGTCACTTGTAGGTGTGAACCTAATCAGTTGCTTATCTATCCAACAGAGACAGTAGTAGTGACATATTGAGGCTGGTGAAGAACTCAAAGGCACGCAAGGCCCGACATGCCATCTGGGCTCACCAATTTGGGCATCAGTGTCCATGACTGGTCATCTGCACCCAAGGAGCTACCACTGTATAACCTACACCTTTCCACCTCTCTGGCATAGCACAGCCAGTCAGAAAGGTCCTGGTCTCTGCCATCCCTGAAACTTCATTTACCTGTCTCTTCATTTTCTTCAGTTCTTCCTTCATTTGTCAGCTTTACTGAAGGCCCACTCCTTGCAATCTTACTAAGAGAGGGCAACAGAGATAACAGCAAGAGCAAATACTTATTTTGTTTTTCTCCAGGATCTAGAGCTTCTGACCTGAGTTTTTGAAATGGGAGTAAGTTTCCTATCGCCTCATTCTTCCGTTATTGCCACTGGCAGCATTTGCAATGTTTTCATCATTACCTAACAGAGTTCTAGAGTGTTTCGCAGCCCATAATGTAACTCTCACATGTCATAAAAGCACAAAGAGTCAGAGATTAAGGTCCAACAAAGGGTGCAGTGCCAGCGCATTCTGCTTTGTTTCTGACCAGTGACCTGCACCAGGGAGCAGGGGTGGGGTGGTAGAAGGGCATTCTCTCTGCTGGGAGTAGCAAAGCCTGATGTGTCTTCTGAAAAGCGCATCTGGGACTATTGTAGAGCAGGTTTCAGAGTCCACAATCTTCCCCAGCCATTGATTCAGCCACACAGGATACACAATGCACAGCTTCAGGGGCCCCATGTATTATTACACAGACGACGAGGTATCTGGTGGCCCTTGGTGTTGCACAGAGCACAATGGCACAACCGTACATGGGAATCTCAGCCCTCCTTGGATAACAGAAATGGACACCGACTGACTCCAAATCCCATGAAATGAACACTGCGCCATATTGCCTCTTCTGACAGAGTCAAAGTCAGAGATCAGCTTGGTCTCATTTTTCTTGTAGCAGTTAACCTCTCTATGACTCAGATTCTTCATCTGCAAAGAGCCAAATAAGTTCACAGAGCTTCTGAGGGAGTTCTTGAGAGAAGTCCACAAGGTGCATCCCACAGTTCCTTGAGCAGAAGGGGCCTCCATACCTGCTCTCAGGAAGTCTCAGCTAAGCCAGGCAAGCAGAGAAAGAAAGAGCCTGCTCTTTGAGTTGCAACCTGCCTCTGCTCCAGCTGAGCTAAGTAACCTGGGTGTCTTTCATTTGGTCCCTGGTAAAACGGTTCTAATTAATTTCTGTAACGGGTTTTCACAAGGCTTCAATGTGCAATGTTTGTGACACAGGATACTTCATTAATCTAACTTCTTAGTCTTCTCTTCCCAACAGCAGAAGTCAGGGGTTAGTACAGGGTTTGTATCCTGTTCAAAGCTCATAGCTGGTTAACCAACATCTACTGAGGCTCTGCTATGTTTTAACTTTTGCAATGGGCTCCTCAGATAGAAAAAGTTCTATCTATTAAGACCTGCACTTTCTCTAATCATCTGGTGAAAAATCCAGTTTTCTTTTTTTCCCAATAAAAAAAATTACTACAAAGTGGCAGAACAAAAGCAACGAAATGCAATGTATAAAGCCAAGGCTGTATTGGTAGTATTAGTACTAGAATCCATGGACATAAGAAGACAGCATCAAGTTGCCATCTAAGTTTCTAAATGCCTACATGCCATTTATGAGCTAGCCTCACTAGGTAGCCTCTAGCAGTTTCCAGATGGACAACAGAGCCCTGCTTTCAGTAAAGAGTCATCCAAAACAGAAATAAGGTTACAAGTCAGGGAGGCGCAGGGAGGGGCACAATGGACGGGGTGGAGGCCTGTGGTATCCTGGGGGTGGGTGTGGTGTGGTTACATCTGAGGTGTGATCCTTGACCTGGAGTCATACACAGTGTTTTACAGTGACTGCAATATAAATTAAATAAAACAATAACAATGCAAGCATTTTGCAATCACGTGTTTATGGTGGGTGTCTGTGTGAGTAGTCCCAATTCCTCTCTGGGCCCCTCTCATGCTTTGGTGTTTCTCTCACTTCTTGCTTTCTCACTCAGGTTCTAAGCCACCTGGCAAAGACTGCATATGTCATCTCTGGTCTGGTGGCGCCACCAGTAAACACACAGAATGTCTGGGTGTCACTGTGGGCATCTGAGAAAATACTGCTCCCACCCCCGAGTTGGCACCTCCACCCTCCCACATGGCAGCATTTCTACTCTGTAGCACTGACTCCTTTAAATCCTTCACCCTACTTCTCTACCTCTCAACTACCCCTACACCCACAGTCAAACCAGAGTGTGACTTTGCTGCCCCTATAAATTGAGGTTTGCCAGAAAGAGTGAGCTAGAAGTTAGGGCAATTCAGAACTAAGTTGGTCTCATGGAAGCTAGACACCCCTCCTCCAAGATGGGAGTTTTCGTTAAAAATAATAATAATAATTGTACTCTTCTCAGATGATAAAAAAAATAGCTACCCCTTTCTGAAAGGAAGCCAGTCACTGCTTTTAATAAACTCTTTGGCTACAAAGATGAAACAGGGAGACAACAACAACAAAGAAGATATTATTAACATAATTTTATGTAATTGGATAGAGGGGTAATATTTATTTTAATATTACAGAGGAAATATCCCACAATGCAGACCCTGGATTAATTCTTTATATCTTTGGGCTGCACTTATCAAATAAAATTGTACTTATGGAAAAAGCAAACACATAAATCTTGCCCCATTGTCAGCTGGCAACTCCCAGCCAGGGCTAATTGTGTTATATATCTTCTGCAGCCATGCCTGGTGGTTGCCAGGTCCAAATGCATTATTATTTATTACATGAACAAATGCAATTTTCTTCTTGGAATCTGAGTTTGGAATTCCATGACGGCCTAAAATACATCCCTCTTCTGCTCAGGAGGAAAATGTAACAATCTAGTGTGTATCATCTGTCGTAGAATCTTCCCATGAAGATATGAAAGTAAAACTCAACCTTTCCCTTGAGAGGCATCAAATCAAATCTGCAAGGAGTGGTCTCTGGAGGTGAAGTTCTTCTAATCCTCTTTTTGGAAAAGCTCCTTTACCCCAAGGGGAAGCTTTGTTAGGGATTTGGAGAGCTTCAACCAGCATTTGACTTGGCTCTGTTTGTCTATGGCCAGGGCCTCTGGGCACCCAGCACCCCAATACATATAAGGCCTGCTTCCCTCTCTTCTTCTGTCTTCTAACAGGGCTAGGCTAATTCCTCCATAGTGGGGATAAAGCGCCACCTTGGCTCTTTTATTCTCTTGCCAGCCAGACCCAGGACTATTGCTCAGTTACAGACTGGAGCAAGAACCCTTTCTTGCTCTTTACATTTTCTCAAAACTAGTGGGTGTTTTATATGGCCCAGAACATATATTAGCCTAAACATAGTCATAAAATAGATTTCTACATGTACTACCTCACCAGTTATTGTAATTTTGGTTTTATTCTTACAAATATGCTCATATACACATGTATATGTGTATACACACATATGGTATACATGTACACGAATATATATGCAAATGCACAATATACAAATGCACAAAATCATATGTGATTCTCTTCCTGGATTCCATGAATGAATATTTTAGATGAATTGGAAAAGTCACAGAGTATTGGTGGGCAATAAAGCAGAATTTAGACAACCATAGTTTCCTTCCATAAGAACATAAAATAAAATTTGCTACTGTAGAGCTATCCCTCTGCTCTGGTTCAGTACAATATGATATAAGTTGTGATTTTACACAAGACATGAGGTTAGGGCATTTTCAGGCTGTCTCCTAAGACTTACGTTGTCCCTCTGTGAAACACAGACTTTACCCTGCCCCTGACTAAGATGGGGGAAGATAAGACTCAAAGTTTACTCACATATGAGACTTGAAATTGAACTACCCAACTGCATTCCCAAGGTTCCTCCCCAAAAGCTCAGTTCTCTCCCTTCAATCAGAAGCTCTAAGTAGAACAGGTAGTGAGTCTAGAGCAGTATGGAATTTTTTGATGATTTTTTAATCCATTCCTCCACCAAATCAAGACAAGAATTGGGCAAAACTGAAGAAATAAATAAACCAACTCCTGCTCAGAGTTCCTACCAGCTAAGCAGGAATTCTCCAATGGAGGATGTTGCTGGGGGTACATCATTTCCTCTTTCCTCCAGGGACCATATTAAAATTTCATCATACACTAAAGAAAACAAAGGGCGAGGCAGGGAGAGAAAGACTGTAAGTTTGGCCTCAAGGATGAAGAACCAGCTGGTCTATTCTCTCCACCAACCTGTCTTCCTGTTTTTTAAATATAAGTCCCACCAGTCATATCACCCTCTTACCTTCTCCAATTCTGCCAAAATGTCCTTCCTGGTCCTCCAATTGAGAGACTTCTTTGGAAAAACAAATTTTACAGAATGGAATGTATCTTAAAAGCTGGACTGAGGAGGGGTTTGGAGTTTGTTTCCAATGGCAATGGAAATCCCAATAGAGGTTGAGGATAAAGGTACAAGAAAAATGAAAGAAAAACATGTTTCTGTTTGCAGAGCCCAGTCCCTAGATAGAGTACATCCCACAAGAGGAAATGGTACATCCTTGGGTGAAATTCACAAGTCATTTCTGCAACATTTTGAAGGACACTGGGAGAAGGAAGAACCAACGGGCAGGACAACTACTGGTATGTAAGTCAAGTAGAACATCAGATTCCATAACCTGCAAGCACCTAAGTTCACAAAATTCAGAGAGCTCCCCAAATCAGCCATGATTGCTATCCACAGAACTGAAAATTGCTTTGGAATTTGCCCCTTCCATTCATAAAGTTTTGCCATCAGTGAATGGGGTCACCACCCATGTTATTGTAAATTCTTTGGGATGTTAAGCTAAATCAATGCTGAATTCAACTTTCCCCTTTGAAACCTGGAGAACATTAATGCACCCTCCCATGTCTAAGGAGGCAGGAGGTACCTAGGTATCCATGAACTCTAGGGAGTGGGAAGTTCCTTTTATTGGTCAGCAACATCTGTTGGATTGCAAAGACTTGTCAACATTCTATACAGATAATCAAGAAACAACTTATTACTTGTGGGCTTCATGAAAAATCAGCATCTGGAACTCCTGTTGAAGGATCATTAACAATGTCTGAGATGGAAACGGAACGGAAAGCCAAGTGTGGGCCTTTTAGAGCAGAGACCTGTGTAAGTGCTAGGGTCACAGGCCCAGGTAGCTGAACGTACTGACTTCTGACAGTGATAGCAAGAGAGGACACACCAAGAAAAGTTATGTTCATTATGATGGGCTGGCTTTGGCGAGGTGAGGGTGGGGGTGGCCTTCCTGGAATGAAAGAGGTTTGCCCTCTGACCTAAGGAGCAAACTCAAGCAGAAGTTCACAGATCTGACGCTTGGCTCTGGGAGTCTCCTTTTTGAGGTTATACTGTAGAAAGGAATGAAGAGTATAGGACAATTGTACAACCACAGGAAGGATGAGTGTGCTACTGAGGCTTAGGAAGAATTGCCCAATCTCTCACAGAACTCGCAAGGTGCGGGGATAGTGAGTGGAATAGACATTAACTTAGTCATCACACTACACCAGAAGATACAAGAGAGAGCAATACAAAAAGTATGATTAAAAAATAAAAAGAGGACATGATATAGCACTAAAAATATCTAGGACATCCACAAGTCACACCTAAGTCCCACCCACAGCGTGGACACAGCACAATTTAACTAGCACAGAGCTATAAGAGGGATCAAAGACGTAAGGAAAAAAGAAGTCTGAGAAAAAATCTGAAGAGCAGATCTTTAAATCTATTTTACCCTGTGAATTCAGAAAAGCCAGCCATTGTTCTACTTTACTAGCTGATACAGGTCAAGCCTGAAGAATCAAGAGCTTTTCAGATCATTTTGATGGTTACTGTATATATGTTTAATATATACATTTCACAGGAAAGGTTGGTCAACTTTACTTAATAAAAATGGTCATTCTAAAAAGGACCCAGTCACTGTCTCTGATCCTTTAGCACCCAAACAGAACCAGAATTTATAGGCATGGGCAAATCAGAGATCGTTTTAAAAGTGCCCAGAGTGCACTAGACACAAACCTAAGGAGGAAATGTTACAATGATGGAGGAACAGAGAGATGGGGAGTTGAGAAACAAGTGAGTCAATAGTTGAGCCAAAGCTTTCTTTTCTTCCTCAGGAACCAGGTGGTAGAGGTAATATTTTTCCAGTGGGTTTTCACAACTGGCCCCTTAACTTTGGCTCTAAACTCAGAAGTGCTGACATGTTATCATCTCTTCTCCCAAGAGGAGCATTTAACTAAGGTATCGTCCATTCCATTTCAAGTAGACACTGAATATGATGGCCTCTGCATTTGTTTGAGAATAACATCTCACCCCTTGATATTTAAAGGGGCTGGGGGTAGAGGTTGTATTGCAGAAACTTTTTTTTCTCCCCCAAAAATGTATACTTTGACATTTAACCAAATTAACAAACATTAATTGCACATAAAAGCCACTTTGCTGAATTGCAATGAGCCATTTAACCCTGTGGACCAATCCACCCGAGAGTTACAGGAGGAGAAGCAGAGTTGGCAATTCTCAAACATTAAGACACTCAGCTGCCTACACTCTAGCTCCTTCGAGGTCAGAGAAAGCTATGTTGCAGAAAAAGAACGTGAGTCCAAATTAGCAATTTGGCAGCATTCTTCAAAAAGAAAAATGTAACCTCAGGACTTTCCCAATGCTCTCAATTCAGCCTGCCAGGACATGTCGATGGATCATACTTTCATTTGTACCCAGGGCAAAAGAGACCGGTTTCCACAGTGCCCCCTTGCCTTAGTGAGCGTATATGTGTGTGTATAAAAATTAAGTTTTTTTTTTCCCCCCAACTTCAATTTTGGAGGGCTGGGTTGCACGTCTCTCCCTCTCTGGCTAACTGCTAATCTTCTCTTACCCCAAGGCAGTGACACTTTGTATCGCACCAACAGTTTCTGATCACAAAAATCATGTCTTGTTCTTCCCCAGGGTGTGAGGGAATTACTGGAACCCACCCTTCTTCTGCTCCCCACAGAGACTGGGATTCTTGGAAACAGGTGACCTACGAGCTTTCCTTGTTCTGGCTTCCAGATGGGCGGGCTTCCTGCCCCATGGAGGAGAGTACAGACCATGCCTGTCCATCCACCTTTCTATTTTCAGGACTAGCCTCCTTGTCATATTAACAGCTCCACCAGTTTAAAATGAGTGACTAATGAGGAGTGAGGTGGCCTGACCTATCATTTCTTTATTCCAAAATTGTCTTCCAAAACACAACAGATTCCCAAGAAATCAGATGCAGTCACCAGAGTCAGCCAGCACACAGAAGTCATGACACATTATGTGCTTGTTACAAGAGTCATTTTCATTTTGGTTGTGCTCATCCCAAAGCACTGAAGCAGAATGCCAGTCCACAGAACCCAGGGCTTGGGAACCCAGATGGGGCACTTGTCTCACTAACAACTTCCTCAGAAAGGAGACAGCAAGAAGTCAATTGATATTGTAAATTACTGACATAACTGTTGAGTTCTGTCTGGCCCCCGTTTCTTTGCTCTGCTAGAATAAAGTTTCAAGCACTGGGCATAATAGTTCCTAGCGCTCATGTTTTTGTGTGAATCTACTTCTAATGATCTTAGTTGTATATATGTCCAGTCTATTACTTTACTCTTAGAGCTACATGACATTTATATTAAATGTAGATAATTCCTTTGCCTATATAAAATGTAGTTACTGTCCTTTTAATATACTTTTAGTTTGTAATTCTACTTTGTCTACCTGACTTTAATTTTCATTTTCCATTTCCCACACACTTGCTATTGTCTGCTATATACCTGCATCTCTCTCTCTCCCATACACATACCACTGGGGAGATGGTAGTGAAAGAAGTCTCTCCTCACTTTCAGACTAGAAGGAACACAGGTATACACAGGCCATACCAAAGGGGTGAAACTGAATGTCAGATAGACAAAGTCAAATTAAAAATAAATGTGCTAAAGAGTGCCAGCAATGATCTCATTTTGCATATACAAAGAGGCTATCAAAATTTAGCATAATAGTTACACAGCTCAAAAATATATGAGATTCAAGATACATAAAACAAAATGTTTTATTTTAATAAAATAAAAATTGCTGAAAATGAAAGTAGAAATTGATAAAAAATGATGAGAGCTGTAACCTCACCATCAATGGCATTATCTGAAGTCATAAATCCCTACAGTTAACAGACCAAGGTCCCTAACCAACCTTGTGTCTAACTAATGCCTTACCAATAGCTAACTAAGACAACATAAACTAACACTATTTGGAAGATCAAGGGGATGAAGATTTAAGTAAGATGTAGAACATTTAAATTAACATGTAAGATTGATGTAAAAGATAATGTTCTGCCTTATAGAGAATACCTTTTCTGTAGGATCTTTACATAGCTACAACAAATTGATCACTCAAGTCCTCCAAAAAGGAGTTCTACTTAGAAATAAGAACTGAAATATATAACAAAAGATTAAAGGGAAGTATACAATTATTTTGAGCAAGCATGTCTTTAAATAACTGATGAATCAGAAAAAGGTCAAAATTAAAATGTGCACCTATACATGTAAGTACATACTAATGATTTGATAGAAAAGGCAAGTAAGTGACAATAGATGTGTCAAATACTATAATCAGAAATACATTTATAGGTTAAATATTTTATATATTTGTACATATATATGAGATACTTAAGTATTAAATATGAGAAAACTTTAAAATTTTAAATATATATACATTATCTAGATGTCATATATGAATATCTATATCTTTCTTTTTTAACCTAAGTTGAAAAATATAAGTAATGGTAGCCCACTAAATTTGAAATCAGAGAAACCAGGCAACTAATCAAAACTGCTAAGAATTGATACTTTGATATGTGAGGGAGGAAAATGAAATGGACTTTGGGAAGTCACACGTGGACACAGAACCACAGAATATGCAGAAGCAGCAGGACAGGGTTTCCTAAAGAAAACACTTCATAACATTTTAATAATTAATTTTTTAAAAATCATAGTGAAAGGCTAAAATATTTTCTAGAAGGCTGTCAAAATTGACCCATCTGCCTAGATCAACAACAGACTGAATAGAACTGAAAATCTGAGTATAATTGAAAAAAAAATGTTTTATACAATCACTTATGTAAAAAGGGTTGGTCCACAAGCATTAATAGGCAATGAATTTCAAGGTTAAACTGTACTTTACAAAAAATAATTTTATCTAAGGCATATCAAAAATATAAATGTTTGCTAATTTGTATAAAGTTAGAACTAACTGGAAATACTCCAAAGCATAAACTATAATTCATCCTCATTTCAGAATATAGATGTAAAATGTGTAAGTAGTGTACTACCAAATTGAATCCAGCAACATATTTAGGTAATACTACACACAGAGGAGAAGTTGATACCGACATAAAAATACCATTTAGTAATAGGGAGTTTATGGATAGACTGACCCTATTCAATCTGTCAAAGAAAGATTTTTTTTCCCCCTCAGAGAAGGCCAAAGATATTCAATAAAATTATCCATCAAATGATGGCTAATTGACAGTATTTTATCAAAATACTTTCTGACCACTTTATACAATGTCCATCTGTACTGGGTTGGAGAGTTCTGCCCAGAAGTTCAGTGCCAGTGAGAGAATCATAATGGTATCCTATAGGGTCTCTGTAGATGTAACTAAGGTCAAAACCCAGGTGAGATCATGCAAGATGAGGGGAAGTCTCATATCCAGTGAAAGTCTCACATCCAGTGAAAGTCCTTTTAAGAGAACAAAGACACAGTGACACAGAGAAGAAAAGATAAGACTGGTGTTGTTCATCTACAAAGAACACCAGGATTTCGGGCAAAGGGGCCTTAAATTGTTTCTTCCTCAGAGCTCCCAGGAGGAAGCAAACCTGTCAACACCTTGATTTTGGGCTTCTAGGTCTAGAACTGTGAAAGAATAAATGTCTGTTTCTGTGAGCCACCCAATATGTGAGACTTCATTCGGACAGTCCTAGAAAATGAATACACAATCTTAAACCACAAGTCAACATCACACTTACCTGAGAAACACCAAAGGCACTCCCATTCAATTCAGCCACAAGACAGCTACTGCGGAAAGATAATAATAATAACCAAAGTATGGCCTGCAGACAATAAGGCCCGCTCCCTCTCAACATGTGCAGTGGCCATGCTAATGCTGTGCAGACCGAAAGAGCGGAGGTGTGGGAGGGGGTTCCAAGGGAGGCGTTTGCTCACTGCCACGATATTTACTCCTCACTACCTCCTGCAAGTGACAGACATCAACTTGAATCCTCAAATCGTACATTCCCCATTTTTGTGAGATCCTGGATGGGAAACTTATTATCTCTATTTAGAAGTCAGGGATAACATTTTCTAGTCTAATATAATATCAAATTATAATATTTTACACTCTATTTTACTGCTTCAAAGATGAGGTCGAAATGAGAATGGTTCCCAAAGTACCTGGTATGTAGTAGGTGCTCAATAAATACTGGTTTCTTTTCTTACTAAAATATTGACATACCATGTAATTCTCAGAGATGAGAATTACATTTGGTCAGTTAATGCTTTTTGTATTCTTCCAACTGTGGTGAAATTAAAGATTTAAAAAGTTCTTTGTAAATCAATTTCTCTGGGTCTACTGAGAATTTCTCTGGGTTTACAGAGAGGCAAAACACACACTGAGGCAAGAGAGAGGAAAGAATGTGGTAGGTGGGAGTTTTTTTTTTTTATGGGCCCATGAGGAAGAGTCTTAGAGATGTAGGCAATGTTTCATCACCATTTTTTTCTCTGCTTATAAAGACAGTGGTGGCCCAAATATTGTAAGCCCATACACACCAATGGGGGAAATTGAGCTTTATGTACCAAGAGCGGTTGATTTCACAGGTTGTTTAATGCACAGACAGTTTTTAATTTAATATTTTCCCAGAGGCCTTTAAAAGTATTGGGTGTATTTTGAAAAGTCCAATAAATATTTGTCATTTTATATAGGGCCATCATTTTTTTGTTTGTTTGTGGTTTTCCCCCTCCTCTCAAACACAAATCAAGTGAAATATTTAAGGTCTGAGCCAAGCGCCCAGGAGCTTATTAAAAATGAGTCCAAATGAATGTGCTGGCAAAAGCTGGGAGTATGGAAATGAGGCAACATTTAAGACTCCCTGAGTGGGTTGAGGAAGGAATGTGCTGCATGATGCCCTTTGGGGGAAGCTGGGACTAGAAACATGAGTCGCTGAGAATTAGCCCTAAGAGAGGGGCAGGGGCAGGAAGGGGTCAAGAGATAGGTACCTCAAAAGTCAGAGGCCAGGGAGCATGGACAATCTCGTGTATGGAAGCCAGGAGGGACATCTGCTGGGCACTGACCCCCAAGCTCACCTCCAGCATGCACACACCTATCAAATCAGTTATTAAACATACAAGTAAAAAACTGCATTTATTCAGAAAAATACTTAGCTGCTTTTGGCTCAAGAGGAAGAGAAGTTTTCCCAGATTAGTTGATTCCTGGGTTTGCAGACAGGGTAAAAACCACCTCAATGTCTGTCTCCAAATTCCTGGATGCTACAAATATGTGTACCCTGCTTGGTAAAAGATACCTCCCAGATGCAGTGAAGGCTTCTGAGAAACAACGATTCTGGATTAATTGTGTGATGTTCATCACAAGTGTCCCTGTGACGAAGGAGGCTGTGGGGTCACAGTCAGAGAAAGGCTGGCAGATGCTACAGAACTGACTTTGAAGGTGGAGGGAGGGGACATAAGCCAAGAATTCAGGTGTCTTCTAGAAACTGGAAAACCAGGAACATGGAATCCTTCCTAGAGCCTCCAGAAGGAACAGAGTCCTGGGACACCCATTTTTCATCCCTAACCTGCAGAACTGTAAGACATTACAGTCATATTGTTCCCAGTCATTAAATTTATTATAGCAATGATATTTGTTACAGCAACTAACATATAATTATATGGGCATTTGGTAAGAATTCATTAAAACAACATGCACAAAGCAAGCATCCTTGACCACTTTAGAATCTCTGTGAAGTTTGACAGCGTCATCAGGGAGTCCTCAAAAGCCCAAGTTACCAGCTGAAGTTCTGGGTCTCTCTGAGCAGGGCTGTGTAATCTCAGTCACGGCTGCAAGGAGCCCATGAGAAGGGTCTGCTCAGCTCACCCACCAAGGGGGATTCAGATCAGTGCAGACAAGTGCTGGGCCAGCTCAGCTCCCTGCTAGACCTGGGAGCTGTGAGGTGGATTTTCATGGCCACTATAGTGCTGCCATGCGCCAGACCAACCCTCCTCAGGGGTTCTCAGGGGACTGGGATGAGACAAGTTGAACCTCCCTCCTCTGTCAATACATCTGAGAAGGCTGGGAAGGCTACCCCTCTTTTCTCAATGACTAGGACCCTTTCTTTCACTCCCATGTTGCTTTTCTTTTACTCCTACCTGGCAGGTGAGTCTGTGTTCTCTGTTTGCAGAAAGAATCACCTTCCTATTCTCCCTTCAGATCTAGGAAGTTGGTCTTACAATGTCCTATACTGGGGTTCATCTCGGTCTTCCCCAGTTCTCTGAAGTGGGAGCTCTTGATACCCTCCCCAAGACTCATACTGCCTCAGTGCTAAGATGAACCAATATTTGGGGAGTTGGAGCCCAACTGTGCTTCTGGTAACTGAACACTTCTTTCCTGCAGGGGACCCACTTATGGGTTTAGGTGAATGGGATTCAGCCATGTCCCCTGTCCCCACAGGAGCAACCTACTAAACCATCCTCGTGGAGGATGGTCCAGCACACAGACCCCAGATTTACTTGATGCTTTGGCCCCACATTCAACTCAAATAAGTTATGTGAAAAGCATGGCACAGGCTGCAGTTTCCCTCTCATTCATCTCCTTGTGGGTCCTCCTTCTGACAGGTCAGATCTCCCATCGACACTGACTTGGTTCCCCTCCAGATTTGAGCTCCTGGGCTACAATCACACTAGATTCTCCTATCACAGGACAGTGCACTCCAGTTGGTCTGGCTAGATTTTCTCAAGATAATCACAAGGCTCTGCCAGCCTTTTCTGGGCCTTCTCCTCCTCCCTTGAGTTTTCTAGTCGGACCCAGCAAGTCAGTTGTCTTCACCTATAACAGGACTGTTTGTACTGCAGATGCCGCATGCAGAATTCACTGGGCACCATGAGCGTGATTTAGCCAGGACGAGCAGTACAGGCAGCCCCGAGGCAGGAACTGTCATTCAAACTGCATCTAGGAAATTCTACCTTCACGGATTCTATGCTACCTACGAAGCAAGTGACCAGCCCCCACCAACATAGTAGAGAAGCCAGAGGCCCAAGGAGACAACTCTTACATGGGGAAAAGTAAAAATTGTTGAAATTAGTCATGAATGAGCCAGTAACTCTCGTTGTTGAATCAGAGGCATATACCTGTGCAGTGGGAATAAAGTTATTAAAAACATTTTTTCACTATTTATAGATGTCTTATCATCTGGCTTGGAACTTAGAGGAATGGGAGGAAGAGCAATTATGTTGTTGTGGAGGGGAAAGGCCCAAGGAAGAAGGCCCTGGGTGAGATACCACCTTGCTACTGACCCAGAGAGGCTGGGTGGGTGGCCTTAGTCGTGTCCGGTGTGCCTACAGCTGCAGTCTGGGCAACAAGTGTCCCTGAGAGTGACTTAGTAACAGCAAGGAAGCAGCCTCTGTGAGATCTGTTGCTATTCCTACATGAAGCTGCATGGTTCACTGAGCAGCTGTGAGGGGGGATACTGGTGGAATGCAGTGCTTGTCATCAGGCCTGGATTTGAGGCTCGGTTTTGCACTAGCTGTGCACCCTTAAGCTATTTTTCTAACCTCTATGAGCCCAGCGTACAGTACTTGTGGGAGCTCTGTGAATGTCTACAAGGGTGGCTGTGAAGGGGCCACTCTCCACTCTGCACCAGAGGAGTCGATAAAAGCATCCCAGGTCAGGTCTTTCGGATAAAGGCTACCTAGGCCCAAGAGGAGCCCCGGGGAACTCTTCGGTGTCAGTGCAGACCATGAGAGAAAACATCGATTTCCCGAGCCACGGTGACAAATGAGGATGTGTGACCCTCCAAAGAGTGGGTGGCTCTTTTTAGTTCAATGAGCAGGTCAAAGTTCAGCCACTGACACCAAGGCTTGTGAGTGCTCCTCTCTCGTAGGGCCTCTGGTTCAGGCTGGAAATCTCTGGGGATGAGGATCTCAGGAGACCTCAGGTTCTTCCTATTTTGGGTGAGGCCAAAAATAATACCCTAGACAGAGCTGACTCCTAGCCGGGCAGCCCCACAGCTGACCATGAGGGCTGGTTAGGAGGGGAAGGCAGAGGCCAGTGAGATCAATAAGGAAGAAGCTGAGGGAACCCCTTCAAAATCCAAACACTTCATTTTGTCCTGATTTTGTTTGAGGCCAAGAGGTCAAGTCATTTCTTATTTTATCCAAATCAGCTCAGCAGCCTCGAGAGAGAAGACAAGGGTGCTGGCTATAATATTTCCAGCATCCTGGACTAAATGTCTTCCTCTGCCCTGAGACACCTAAATGCCACAGGAAGTTAAAAACTTACATAGTCTAAAATAAGAGAGCCTCAGGGCCCTCCTTGGTGGCACAGAGAATTAAAGTGCAGCACTACAAAGCTAGCAGCAGCTGCTTCAGCTCAAGTTCAATCCCTGGCCAGGAGGTGACCATCATGGTGCAGCAGACCTCGCCTGTTCACCCACTGCTCCCCTCAGCAGTGTTCTTCAGTGAGTCGGCCTGTTCTGCTGCCCATTCCATCTCTGGTGAACCCTCTCACCACCCTTGCATCTCTGGCCTATACCCCAGTTCTGAATGCATAAATAAATAAATCTTTTAGAAAAAAAATAAATAAAATAAGAATGTCCCACCCGATCCACAGTTCAACACTAGGCATATGTGGTAGGAGATTTATAGATTACACAGCGACCATGTAAGCTGGCTGGTGTGACCCTTTTCAGTTGTTATGGGAAGACTGATCGTGATTTCCAGCAAGAGATTCCTGGGGACCTAGGACTCACTCCAAGAGCCAGTATGACAGATGTGTTTAACCTCAACAGACTTCTCAAGCTTTGTGCACATCACACTCACTTCTGTATTCTGCTTGGGCATTCTCAGGAATCATCAGAGTCAAAATTTCTTCCTGGAAGTGCTTTCTCGTAATTCACAAAAGAAAAGACTGGGAGGACCTCTCAAGCTCGCAGAAGGCTTTTCATCTGGGACAGGGGCCAGGTGATGCTTCTGAGAAAGTGACAATAGGGTGCAGGATGGGTGGGCAGTAACCAGGCAAAGGAAGGCGTGCACCCGTGGAAGGACAAAGGAGGGGCTGAGTGCTGGCACCAGCCTGTACTAGTCATCAGGGCCAACGGTGCGTAACCCTTCCCAACTTTGTGTTCTGTGACCGCACTTGTAGCTGAAACTTGGATGACAGTCTATATACTATGGAAATCAGTAGATGATAGCGATCAGGACTTCATTTTAAGGCTAAGGACTGCCTCTTCTCTGTTGTACACCTATGGCTAGCAGTTTGTATGGCAAGTTATAGAAACTCATTAAATGTGAATTTTCTGGGAAGCAAGCTGAAGACGGTTGTGGAATTCAGTCACCTACTTTCCCAACCAATTGTCTCACCTGTAGTTAGAGCTAACATAGCTGATTGAGAATCAGCATGGAGGAAGGGAGCTAAATAAACTGATGGTTTCTGAAAGAAGCCATCTTCCCTGAACAGCAACTCTTCTGCTCTTTGAGAATAGGGGTACTTAGACATCTGAATTCTACCTTCGCCAGAGCTTTGACAATTGTTCTCAGTTATAAATACCCTTTCAAAGTACTGGCATAATTTTACTGGTCATTCATACCCTGATGTTATCTAGGGACTGACAAGAACCCAGTAAGCCATGCTTGGTGGACATGCATTAAAGGAAGAGGAAGAAATTGAAGTCTACAGTTTTCTACCGTAAAGGTAATAAACAAGGATATATAGTATTAAAAGGCACTTGCTTTCAAGATTGGAAATTTTGGATCCATTAAATTTAGGTGCAGCTTATTTACCTTCTCTCTGTGTCAGTGTCCTTATCTATAAGGATTCTGATAAGAGATTTCCCACCTCGTAACATTGTGATGAAGATTGTATGAGCCAGTTGTGTAAAAGTTCCCCATCAGCAGTAGTCAAAGGTTTAGAAAAGCTAAAATTACAGAACATCTAGAGATGAGTCAAACAGCCTATTCAAATGTTGTAGAGCTACCACTGCAGAGGAACCATGATGCTGACTTGCTTTCTATGTGCTTATTATTTATTGCTTAAGGTTCATAAAGAGTCCTACTAACTGCATATTGTTATCCTCATTTTCTTCCTGAAGGACGTTGAGGATGAGAGGTTTTAAGAGACTTTTGTAAAGCCACAATTAATATGTGGCTGAACCAGAATTTTTAATCTAGGTTTGCCTGTCTTCAAAATGTATACCATTTCTCCATAAAATGCTACCTTAACAGGTAAGAAAGTCCAGAAACCAACGACTTTCCCTTTAATTGGTCCCAGCCTGGAGACAGTAATAACCCAGCTGCAAGTTGAGTCTCTGAATCTGAGGATGGCACAGTTTATCTCAACCAACATTGCCTCACCCAGCACCACACTCATACATTTAGATAAGCTCTACTCAGAATATCTGTATGCCAAAATAAACATCTGTGTTGTTCAATAATGGATTTTGAAGACTCCTATCTGTAAATGGGGACAGGGAGCATTAAATAAACCTTTGATTATCCAAAGTTATATATTACAACCTTGGGTTTGCCCATTTAAGCCCACATTTCTAAACTCCACAAGCTAGTCCTGTTACATGCTCAATCTGTGTCATACTTACCCATATTTGGAAAGAAGAATCGTAATACACCAGAATGCCTTGCAAGGATGAAGCAATCTGAAACAACCGGGTATAATTCTGTACATACAATAGCTTCCCATTCACCTTTAGTCTCCTGCTCTCCTCCAAAATACAATGTTGTGACATAGCTGTGTCCTAAACTCAGCACTGGGGAAGACATGGTATGCTACAGAGTATGTCCTGAACCCCTAGTACCCCCACCCTTGTTTATGTCCAAAGAGATTCCTCCTATAGGGCTCTCAATGGTGGGTAGTGGTGACAAGGAATCAAAGTGCCGCCTTGGGACTTGCAACAAACATTAGCCACTCTATGAGTATTCATCCCAGACAAGGATCTACTACTTGCCCTTTAATCACTCACACAGGACTGTGAGTGTGGACAGTCTGGTGGTAAACAATGAATAACACCAGACTTGGGTGCTCTTGGAAATAAGCCACATGGAGATAGGCAGCAGAACCAAGTGGGCCCTCCCCATCCTGTGCTGAGTTTGTGCTCATTTCTTTCCTTTTTAAAAAGCATTTTTAGACAATGAAGACCACATCCAGCCCAGCTCTGCTGGCAGTCAGCTGTGGAGCCTTGATGGAGTGCCTGCGTGGGCCATGTTTATGAAGAAGTTGAGAAGGACACGGTCAGAAAGACCTGGCTTTGGATTCCAGGAGTTGCACTTCCTTGCTGTATGGCCTTGACCTTCCTGACAGGCTTCATAAATCACTGCCATTCTGAACTTTTATACTCCATAGAAGAGCTATACTTATTTGAACGTTAATGATTTTTTTTTTTTTTGGTTAGTTTGTTGGCCATGGGCAATCATTTGGCCTGATCTTCTGGATAGGTTTCCTGTTGCTGCTGTAACAAATTACTACAAGCTCAGTGGCTTTAAAAAAGTCCTAATTGTAATGGCTTAAAATTCAAAGTTGTAGAGGCCAGTGGTTCAAAATGGTTCTTATCAGACTAAATTTGCAGTGTCATCAGGACTGGACCCTCTCTGGAGGCCCCAGGGCATCTTCTCGCTGGCACTCTTTGGCTCTGATCTCTTGTTCTATCTTTAAAATGCAACATTCCAGACTTTGCTTTGTCATCTTTTGTGACTTTTGGATTACATTGGACCCTTCTAATTATAGTGGGTCCATCCACATAATCTAAGATAATCTTCCCATTTCAAAGTTATTAGCATAATCATATACACAAAGTCCCTTTGGCCATGTAAAGGTACACATTCACAGGTTCTGAAATTGGAATGCAGACATCTTGGGGGGAGGGTATTATTGCTCCTACCATCCGTCTTACAGCTCCTGCAATTAAAATTGCATGACAGTCATTGAGGTAAGAGAGCTACATCTCCATTAGCAAACCACTTTGATAATGACAAGGAAATGGAAGAGAAATGAAGTTTCTTAAAGAAAATGATCATTTATCTGGGCTAACTTGAGTAAATTGAACTGAGCTGTGCTCAGTTTCAAATGTAAAGTGAAGATTAATACAATAGCGATCATGTACCTTTAAGTGAGATATTACACAGAGCATTGGCACCACACCCAGCACATTGTGGGGATACCTAGAGTTCTAACTTCGAAGACCCACCAATTATTATGCCATCCACACAAGAAGGAGCTGGTTGTCAAGCTCTCAAGGATAAGTGCCACTGTGACTTTCTGACACAGGACAACATCTCCAATTAACTCTCAGAGATCTCACAGACTTCTCTTGCCAGACCTAATCATACTCTTTTAGAGTTAGATGCAGTAAGTAACGTAGAAGGCAATTTAGGGCTTCTAGGCATCTTCTCCCTTTATCTTCACCACAACGCTCTACCAGAGGTATTAATTCTCTCTGGCCAGATGAGGAGAAAGGTGTCAGAGTGGTTTAGCTCAAAGTCACATCACCGACAAGCAAAAAGCCAGGCTCTCACTGGCTTCCCAAATCCAGGCCCTTGGCCTCCTCTGCTGTGCCATACTGCCTGTATATGCCCTCAGTTGTGTGTCTCACTCGTGGATTGTGGCTAGGAAAACAAGGATGCAGAAAGCTAGCTGAAATTTACAAGTGAGCAGTCAACACAGCAAGGAAGGGAAACATATAGAGGAAATGACTGATTGTTGATTTTATTGCTGAATTTTTCTTTCAAATATTTTCCTTGGGCTCAAAATACTGGCAATGGAGTGCCGTGGGTTTGAATCCTACTTCTGGCATTTTGAAGGGAGTGGAATCACTTAACCTCTGTATCTCAGTGCCATTTCCTGTTCCAGAGAGACTCTGAGGTATTTGGGCTTAAGGGAAAAAGTAATATAAGAGTCATATGACAGATTACTGGGGTCAGACTGTACTCAATGAAATGTTCCAAGGAAGGATCAATTCTTCTAGGGCCTTCCCAATTAAATGGAAACAATGACAGAGGCTGAGGCTTGGTAAACGAACTTACATCCTATGAGTCTAGCCTGTGTTTTCTGGGGGCACATATTTGGTAAGATAAATATTTATGTTTCACAAGTCATGCTCAGTTTCTCTGGGGCCTTCTCACTTCAGTTGGATATGAAAAGAGTTACAATTTGTAAGGTGCATCATAAATCCAGTGACAGCTATTCTGGAACTGATTGGAGACACTTTCAAACCTAATTAAAGTGGTTTCCCTTTTTGAATTTGCTCCAGGTATACATTTATTGCCTGGGCTAGAAACGAATTTGCAGGACAATTTGAGATCCAGGCCCTTATGCTGGGAGGTTTGTTATATGTGATTAAACTAGACCACTTAGTTTAATACCAGAGAAGTAATTTGAAATAAAAGCAATTGCATTCCATATTCAAGAAATAAAATACCCTTCTAAGAAAAAAAAAGGAATTAAATTGCATAAAATATATTTTCTGAAACCAAGTGCTACTTTGACATGCTTTCTTTTATGGACTTAGAAATATTTGCTTTAGAATCATTTCTTCAACCCTAAGTCCAATCCCTTCACACATAAAATCAGGTTCCTTCATCACCATTGCCTTTTTAAAAATTTTCTTCTTTCTAATCTCATGCTGAGATCCTTCTAATGCAGTGTCGTTGTAATGAATGAACAAAATATCAATTACTTAGTACAGTACCTGGCATGCAGATGGTGCCCACCAATTCATAGCCTACCTCAACATCACCCACATCAGTACCAACATCTGCCCGGAAAAGTAGGGGAAGGTGTTATATGGGAAATCATTATAGTAGCATTCAAGTTTACTGTTACCCTAAAACTCTCTAAATAACAAAACCTACTTCAGGGTGGTAAATTTTATGGCTGATGAATAACATCTCAACAAAGCTGTTATTTCTGTTATTCAAAAGAAGAAGAAATGCAGAGTGTTAGAGTTTGAGCTTCTCTGATGCCAGCCCCAGCCTCCCTCCCTGCTTCTGGTAGGTGGAGGGGGCTCCCTGGCACCCACCTGCCCACTCACCAAGTCTCCTCTCCTGGGAGTTGGGAAGTTGATGAGTGACCAAATGCCCTCTACCCATTCCTCCCGTGAATTCATCAGAATGGTTTCCTTGTAGGAAGCAGAACTTTGAACACGTCAGTATTGAGTTGGTATGATCTCTGGCCCCAGAGAAAATATGAATGTCTTTCCAGTAAAGTCTGTTTGGCAGCTTGAGAAGCTGCAGCACACTGCAGCTGCTGGAGGGTACACTTTCTCAGACGATAGACTCAACCAGATCCTGGCTCATCCTCCATTGTTCCTTACTGAGACCAAAGAGCACAGATCCTGGTCTCCTGATAGAAATGTGCACCACAAACTTGACCCAAGCAGCACCTGTTCCCATTTCGAGTCAGAATTCCTGATGTCTCAGCACACTCAGAATCTCAATCAGTCGCAAGTGGAAGACATGTGGGTCCTACAAAGGAAACCTGCATAGGACTGAAAGAGAAACTAGGATGGACTGAGAACTGGGGGAATCTTGATGTAACCTACAAATAAGTGGTGCCCTTGTGGCACTTTCTGTAAAACTTGCCATTGGAAAGAGCCCCAAATTTCACTTTGAAAGTTGACATGAATAAACTAGCAGCTGCTTTGATTTTTTTTTTTTTTTTTTTTTTTGTCACTAGCTGGTGCCTCCTTGTGTCTCAATAGCAAAATTCAGGCCACCCTTCAGCATCCTAGAGTACCCCTTAGTGACCATGGAGTAGTGGCTAGAGGAAAACATACTTGGCTGTGTCTGGAGACATTTGTGTTGCCATGACTTGAAGTGCATGTGGTACCTACCAGCATCTAGCAGGACTACTCCTAAGCTGTTACAATAGCCAAGACTGTCCCAGCACAAAAGGAATGTTCCTGTCCCAAAAGTCAATAATGGGGAAATGAGAGACCCTGTCTGAGAAGGCCACAGTCTCAGATCTGCCTCCAGGCTCTGGCCAGGCCAAGCACTATTCCCCACATGGGAGGAGAAAAGCCCTCCCATCTCCATCCTCCCTTCTCCAATTATTGACAAAGTAAAGTGGCCCATCAAGGATAGACTTTCATGCCAGCTCTCTGCCAGTGTCAGGGAACATTATGTCTGGCTATCCTCCTTAGTTGCTGTAGTTGATTTGGCATTTCCTTGAATTACAGTCATATTACCCCTCACTCTGGTTTGGAGGAGAACAGGCTACGATCCAGGAAGTAAAAACAATTAGTTTTCATGAAAGCCCCTGGCCTAATGTCTTCTTAACATGGGAATCCTGCATTTCAGCTGCATCGATTCCTGCTCACAAACTTCCTCCCTCCCAGTTAGTTTTTTGGCCCCTTTTTCACATCACTTCCTTGATTCAGGAGACTAGAGAACAAGATGGAGAATGCAGAATGTAGGCACTACAGTCTGACAGAGAACTCCCAAATGCTAGCCTTACATTTAAGTCTGTCTTCCCAGCCAAATCATCACTTGTGAGAGTGGGAAATGGGTGTCAGAGGAAATGGGGCAGAGATAATTCATTTGCAGTGGAAATTCCGGTTCATCCCAAACCCAGTGGCTGAGACGCATTTCCAAAATGAATAGATGGGGGCCTGTGAATATGGGTGGCTTCAGACTTCAGGAGAAGATGTTTTAGCCATACCTCCTGGGAAAGTCCATCTGGCACAGGCCAAGACAACTTAAGCCATGAGGAAGCTAGATGAGGCCTGCAAGTCTGAGAAGACAGACCATGAAAGGGCTGACACTCACACTGGTTAGTCTGCTTAGGTGTTAATGACACGAGTGGGTCTTCGCTAAGATAAAACAAAGAGGGAACCCCCTGAATGTGTGATCTACCTACTACAGAGGAAGTCTGTGAATAACCCACACCTAGGCCACTCAGGCTTCCACTTAAAGAAAGATTGACAGGTTCTGTGAGTTCAGGGTGAAAAGCTGATACATCCAAGGGCAAGTCTCAGTGGGGATTTGAGTCCCACAGCTGTGTGTGGCTTTTTCACTGTTTTCCTCAGCATGGCTTTCCATGTCACCATCACAAAGCCTCCAAAATCCCAAATGTCTTAGTCCTGCAAAACTTTAGATGACACTGCAACATGAGCACTCTGAAATACAAAGTGTCTTGGGAATGTAAGAGGAGCACAGCATTCCAGCGCAGAGGTCAGAGGTGACAGGAGGTCCAGGTTGGTAGGTCTCTAACTTTTGCTATTAAGGACTCATTCTATGTTTACTGATATTTACATCAGAGAAACTGATTCATTTAAAGTAACAAGTGAACTATGTTCATTACATGTCAATAGGAGTCATTCTTTAAAGTAACTGCAATTGGGCCTCCCTGTTTGCCTACAGTTTAAGCCTCAGCATCACTGCTATGGTATTGGATGAGTTCGATCCCCAGCCAGGAGCTGATCCACATGGCACAGCATGTTTCACCCATTGTTCCCCTCAACATTGTATTTCAGTCAATCTGCCTTTTCTGCTCCCCACTGTCTCAGGTGAATGCTCTCACCTCCTGTACCTCTGACCTACATCCCAGCTCTTCTACACAAAAATAAAATAAATTTAAAAATAATAATAACCATAATTGTCAAAAAACACTCTTCTTTAGTGAGAAGAGTGGAAGGAGTGACAATATTTCATAAATCCCTTTAAATATCTGGCTTTATAGAAGCAGCTAAATTCTCGCATCTACTCTGACCTCAGTCTATTACACTGTATGTTTTTACTGAAATTTACAAAATAAATCGACTCACATAGATATGTAGTTTCAAAAGAGACAAATATTTTTATAGTATTTTCAAACGACTGTAGATGGTCTTGTTTGATACTACACCAAAACTCAACAATGGAGTAATTCTTAAAGGGTAGTTGCAATGTAGAGTCTGAAGCTTTTTGCAATTTCTTCCCTTTAAATTTATTGGTCCATCTTGCAGTGATGCGTTAACCACAGATGATAATTCCCTTAGAAAGAATGGATTCCTGAAATTGTGCAGAGGTTCTCAAATATCTTGAAAATATGCAATGTTGAGAAAAACTATGTGTTAATAATACCCCTAATCTGTTCACAAACATATTCAAGTGAAGAAAGGCAGTGTGTGCAGTGTTTCAGGTAGAAGTTTTCCAAAATTCTTATTTTCAAATTCTTATTTGGAAGCTTGAATTTTAGTATCAGCGACAAATACCATCAGGTTCACCTGACTCATTTTCAAGACATTTTTTGCCAGATACCCAAATGTGAGTACTTGCAATTTGTCTGTCAGTTGCTATTCCACATTAAAATGGCATTGCGATGGGAAGCCCACGGGGATTACAACTGAGATGGAAAAGGGCACAAATTTTTGTAAAAATAAACTAATATATTATTTTTTTTAAATGGCATTGTATGAAAGGTCAAGTGGCAACTGCAGGTCACGACACCGGCAATCACAAGAGCGTGTCCTTGCGGACACCCTCATCCTTCCCAGGCAGCAGAAGAGCTCCTGTGTCCATCCCATTTTGTCACACAAATGGCTAAAAGACCCATGTATTCAAGGGTGAGATTTACTGAAATGAACACCTTCTGCTGCTTTATCGGCACCATTCTAAGAAAAATTGGCTCTATTTATTTGTGTGTCTCCTCTCTTGCCAGAGCATGGTAGTGAAGAATGCAGTGGCAGCTCGTATGGTTGGAGGCTGTTGCTCTAGTTCCTTTCAGCTGACAGCATTTCCACTCACCTGGCTTTTACATGACCAGGGCGATTATTAACACAGTGAACAGGTCAGTGATGAAAACCATTTTGGCCTCCCAGAAGACATTTGGGGACCCACTAGGATGCACATATCAGAGAAACCATTGACCTAGGAAATAATGGAGCCCCGGGAAGCTTAACTGACCACAAATGAGGCGCTGCTGAGCAACTCCCAGCCCATCCGCTGGCCCTCCAGCCCCCACATACCCAAGTCCTTCTTCTGAGGACTCCCCCATTAGGGACAATGTGGAGCTACTGTAAAGGGAAGGCTGACAGAGTCCACACAGGACAACTCGTTGAGTCTACTGCATTCATCTGGATTAGAAATGATGAGGGTTTCATGGATGTCAAGGGAAATAGGCCAGAGGGAACGCTTTGGACAGCTGTGTGAGGGAGGCTGTGTTATGAATCCTATATCCTGATCTCAACTCCATCACCAAGCAGCTCATTAGAGCTATAAATTACAAATTAATCTTAAAAAAAAAAAAGGAAGGGAGCAAAGTGTCGTGCGTGAATTCTTTCTCCAGCCTGTGTGTGTATTTGATGACTCCGGGTTTCCTCTGCAAAAGTCAATGAAACAATTAAGTCTCTGCCCATTTTTCCTCATCCTGATCTCAAACAGTGTTAAAAAGGCTTGCACTACACTTTTCACACCCGGGCCTGTTAATAATTCATGCGCTCGCTTCCTTCTATTCTTTTGTCTTTGCTGCCTAAACCCAGCAGAAACATGGAGGCTTTCTTTCTTTCGGTTTCCAGATGCCCCGTCCTTACACTCATGGAGACACTTCTTCCCTGCTAGTGATATGGGGCTAGTGAAATCCTCTCTGCCTTCCACCAAAACCAGTTCTCTGCTAACAGTTTTGTGAAAACTGGTTTCCTCACTTACCATTTCACTGTATGATGGCTGCCCTGGTGGTGTAAAAGCCAGGGGGGATAAAAATGCAGTTGGCTGAGACTCACAGCTCTATCCGTAGTCTTGCTCTGTCATGGATTCTCAGCTGCACTTGGACATCCGAGCTCAGACCGGCCATGGTTCTACAAGAGACGGGGAGCTGCCGCCGCGGGTGTGGTCTGCGGGCCACAGCATCAGTTCAACTGGGAAAAGAGCTTCTCAGTCTGGGGCATTTAACACTTGGGGCCAGAAGAGTGCTGTGGAAACTGTTCTGTGCATTGTGGGATGTTTAATAGCGTCCCTGGCCTCCACCCACAATATACCACTAGGACCTGCTGTCCACTATCCCCAGTTTGATAACCAGAAATGTCTACTGCCAGGGCACCCCTGGGGACAGCATCATCCCATCATCCTGACAGCTACTGCCCAAGGCTGTGTTAGAATGTAAACTCTACCGCCCCCCCCCCCCACACCCGATGGCGCAACAGGTTAGGACACAGCACTGCAAGCTGGCCGCAGCCGCTTCAGCATGAGTTCAATCCCCGGCCCCAGAGGTGACCCTCATGGAGCAGCAGGCCTCTCCTGACCCACCCGCTGCTCCCCTCAGCAGTGTACTTAGTCGATCTGCCTGTTTTGCTGTTCACTCTGTCTCTGGCGAATCCGCTCACCACCCCTGCCCCTCTGGCTTGTACCCCAGTTCTGTACGCATAAATAAATCTTTAAGAAAAAAATATAGAATGTAAACTCCAGCTATGCCAGATCTAGCACATCAGAATCTGCATTTCCCAAGGCTTCAGGTGATGCGCAGGTGCATGAAGGGACAAGAAGCTCTGGTTCCCAAACTGGCTGCACAAGGGAATCACCTGGGACTCTTTAAGGAAGTTCAGTGTCGAGCCCACCCCCCCCCAGGTATCCTGTTAGTGGGGATACCCTCCGGACCCTGGAATTAAGAACTTCTGAAGTGAACATGGGAATCACGAGATGCAGGGACATCCCAAGCACACGTCCATGGTCTCTTCAGTTTCTTGGAACACCAGGATACGGAGCCAGAATACGCTCTCAGCGGCGGGGCTGAGGGGCTGGCAGGGTGGGGAGGTTGGTGGGGAGAGGTAGCAAGATGCATGGCACAGTAGCAAGACATCCTGCAAAAGGTTAGGGGAGATTTCTCTGGTGAGAGAGTAGAGGCTGGCTTGGTGGAGAAAGGACATTTCCTGGAGATGATGATCCTAGAGAACTGTGGTGACAGTGGGACAGCAAAACAATAGGTGGATTTGGGTTAGGGGACAAATCAACGTCTGTTATGTCAAACAGTAACAGGACATAGGAGAAAAAAAGGTAAAAATGGAAGAATTATTACAGCCACCTGCAGGCGGGAGGCAATTCCACATCCCTGCATGGATGAACTGGACTGCTTGGACCCCTAGAGGACCCCTGCTTGGACACCTTCAAAGGCCATGTCCTTCTTCTTACTCCTCCTCTCTTTTTTTTTTTTTGAGGGGGGGGCAATAATTTACAGAGACAAAATTCATTTCATACAATCAACCATTTTAAATTATATGGTACCAAGGTACTTCCTGTATTCACACCAGCATCACCTCTATCCTGTTCACTTCCTCCAAGCCAAGTTAGGCTCTTGCTTCACATCCACCACTCTGGGCAGCCACTGGCCACCGCTGTCCTGCTTTCTGGTTCTATGGACTTGCCTCTCCTGAACCTTCCATAGAAGCAGCCTTATACAAGCTGTGGCTGTTTGTGACTGGCTCCTTTCACTTAGCTGTATTTTGAGGTTCATCACAGGTACATACTCAGTGTAATCTTCCCTCATGGCTCTTCATGAGGGAGACATTCTTGGACCCCACAAATGCCCAGCACTTGCTGAGTCCTTCCTTGAAGGCACTGTTTAAGGCACGGAATAGCACAGGTTCTTCTAAGTGGAAGGATTAAATTGAGGGTAAATGCAGAGGTGAGAACTCACAGCAGTACCTCATCTCCAGATGTGGTCACTGTACCCTGACATTGTACAGGAGGGGTCCCCTGGGGAGAGCAGATCTGAGAATACATGTTGCTCTTTTCTCTTTATTTCCTGTTACTTCCCAGCCTCACAGACAACACGGGTTCATCCACACAGAGGTTTATGTCACTAGATCTCATAGCATCCTAATTCTATCCTGAGGAACAACTGTCAAGAGCTCACATTTCAAAGGCAGCAGTTGTTTTGAATGCCAACAATAAGCGCTTGCTCTTTGGCTCCCTCCATGAGCCCCACAGAGTTTTAGAATCTTTTTTTCAATGTTTGGGTTTAGATCTTTTTTAAGCCAGCACAGCACAGAGTAGTAGTGTGTGAGTGAGTCCCCCAAGCAGAGTTCTGTGTGTTCCAGCTAGGAGCCATCGAGGAGCTGACTTGACGATATCTGCATGGAACCCAGTGGCTTGAGGTCAAGCATGGGCTAGAAATGCCAGCAGTGTTTCTTCGCACTTCTATCGAGAACAGAGTCCAGTGAGTTGTGAAGCAGCACAAGCCACATCCAAAAATACATGCTCTCCTCTTTTTCCTCCTGCCCTGGTTCAATCTTACCATCTCTCCTCAAGGCTCTCACTACAAAAATCACCCCCTCTGGTCTCATGTTTTCCACACCTCCACACTGTAGCCACAACCTTCCTCTCCAATGAGGTGCTGACTACTCTACTGTCACCTTGGAAATCCTTCAGTGGCTCTCTATCTTCTCTAGCCAAGGTCTAGGTACTCACAGATGCTCTTTGCTCACAAACCAGGGGCTGGCAAATCTTTTCCGAAAAGGGCCAAAGTTATGCAGGACTAGGTCCATCACAGTGACTCCATGACAGCTGCTCCCCTCTGCTCTGGGCAAGAAAGCAGCCATAGGCAGTATGTAAAATGGTTGTGGCTGTGTTCCAATAAAACTTTATTTATAAAATACTGCCGCTGGCCAGATTCAATCCTACAGGCTCTAATTTTGCAGCTCTTGTTCTAAATTCTGATTCAATATGCAAAATGAGTTGCAGTTGTGCATTCCTGTGGAGAACAAGTCCATACCCTTCAGCATTAAAATGGATAGATTATCCCCTCCCCCCAACACACACACACACACACACACACACACACACCACGCCTGCCAAAGGTGCATGCTCTATACTGGTTTCACTCCAACTTTGGACCTGCCACTGGAAGGCTTTCAACTATTAAACATACCGGGTGCTTCTCTACCCTTCTCTGGCACATGCTTAGCCTGGATTGCCTGCTCCTGGCCAGTGCATTCTCACGCAATCTAACACTTGAGTACCCACTTCATGCAAGTCACTGGGGCTGTTTCTGCCCTCAAGGAATTAGTGCCTAATGGGAGAGACGAGACTAAGGAATACTGATCAAATTAATGACACATCTTGTAACAATCATGCTAAATTGTTGCAACTGTAACCCTGAGCTGTCATGTATATATAGCACAGTGAAAGAGAGGTGGGGGCAACCTTCCCAGTTGAGTACACAAGGAACTGGAACTTCCAATGCTGAAATCAGGAGGTGCGGTGAAATGGGGATGAGTTTGTAGGATGTATCAGGAGATGATAAATAATCAATAGCTTGGGGCTCTGGGAGATCCCCAAGGACCTGGTGCTGTAATAAGAGATCTACACCTTGACCCTGGCTTTTCTTTCAGTCACCTTCCAGCTCAGAATCACTCAGTTCCATCCTTTTCCTTCTCTCCACCTCCCCCACCTCTATCTTCCTTTTGAAGAGCCACAGGACTCTACTCTCAGTGAGTTAAATCCTTTCTTCTCCCAAAGACAGAGTAAGACTTCTTTTTCACATTGCTATTTTTGTCCTGCCATATTAAAATTATATTTTTGAAGAGTTTTTGTTGATTTTTGAGGATGAATTTTACTGGGCTCTCTTCTTTTACAAAACCATAGAAAACAGGAAAATCAGAAAGTAGGTGAAAGTGTGAAGGTAGAGTAGGAAGAAAGTAAAATGAAAGGCAGATGATCACTAATATAAGCCTGGCATATTCCCCACTCACAGTTTCCTATATTGGTTGAAATTACATACATATTATAAATATTTCTGCAGTATACTTCTTTAGAAAGAATTTTTTTATTTTTTGTAATTGTATGCGTGAAGCTTTTTTTTCTTTTAAAAATGCAACTAAGTTACTGTAAAATGTGCATTTCCTTTTTTTTTAAATAATATAGTAGGTTATTTTTACATCATTTTGTGGTTTTTTTTTCCATATCATTTATAATCCCTGTGGGCTTCCCACCACCAACTCACCCATTTTTAATCCCATTCCCCACTCTACCCCTCTAAAATGGCTCTGGTATATAGCTTTTTGTTATTATTATTATTTTCTCCCCTGGTCCTTTATACTCCTGCTATGAGTGAAACCATCCGGTATTTTTCCTTTTCTTTCTGGCTTATTTCACTAAATATGATCCCTTCTGGATCCATTCATGTTGCTGCAAAAAGCATGCATTTATCTTTTTCGACTAATGAGCAATATTCCATTGTGTATATGTACCACATCTTTTTAATCCAATCATCTACTTTTGGGCATTTGGGTTGTTTCCATGTATTTCCTATTGTAAATAAAGCAGCAATAAACAGGGGGGTGCAGGTGTCTTTTAGGAAGGTACCTAGGGGTGAGATTGCTGGGTCAAATGGAAGCTCCATTTTTAGAAGTTTAAGAAACCTCCAGTTTTCCATAGTAGTTATACTAGTTTGCATTCCCACCAGCAGTGCAGACTTCCTAAAAGGTACATTTCTTTAAAAGTACTATTCTTATGCTAGTAAGACAGTAATTCCAGGTGGGTGCAGAAAGGAAAGGCGTGATAGTTACTTAGCAAGAAACAATGGCCAAGCCTATAGGTGATGTTGTTGCTTCTTAGGTTTAGATGAGGTCACTGAAGCCATTTAAGCTAGAACTATCCAAACTGGAATATTAACATAGAGGAGTCCTTCAGTAATTTTCTTTACTGGAACCCAAATGGAGTAAAATAACCTGGGAAGGCATCATTTCATCTACTGATTGATCACTATGGAATTGACTCTGGGTAACACAAGTGCCATCAAGTAGTTTCTTATGATTCAACCTATTTATGCCCAGTGCTTTAAAAATTATGTTTGGATACACACCATGTCCTGTATGAATGATCTGGTGTCACACATGTGTGTTCCTACCCAGGTCCTGCCACTCAGGTGACAGCGTGAGAGCCAGCTGTTCATTTCCTCAACAGCAAAACACAGATGGTAGCACCGATGCCCAGGTTCCCTAGAGGACTGCGGGAAAATGTGCAGGTAGAGTGCCCCCAATGATGCAGGAAACAGGAAAGGGGATCCATCAAAGGACCTAACTCAACCGTGTCCCGCTAAGAACACCCCAGTCATGGGATGATACCTGGGGATAACTGATCTGGGCTCTTACTTCTCCTTCACCCCACTCAGGAGTATAGCAAGCCCCAAATGATCTAAACAAAACCCCTTCTACATGTGAGGAAACCTGAGGCCCAAGGTTTGAAGTATCTTCCCCATGTCACGCTAACTGGTGCCTACAGGTAAGCTAAATTTACCGTTATATTGACATATGACTTATTTCATTGAGATTACACTTGAGAGGAAAAATTCACACATTACAGAAAAATGAACAGTGATATAATTTATGTATATATATTTAATATAAAATATTTAAAAATCTGTGCAAGGTGAAGAAAAAATTGACATATAGCCCCCAAATTGTAACAGATGCTGACAACAAGCCTGAGATTTAAGTTCCCAGTCATGTAACATAGTATATATAAACTTGTCAGTGGAGGGGCAAGGATGGCTCTTCTGAAACATGAGGAGCTACCACTCGTTGACTTCATAAAGCCACACGTCCATGCCCATGAAAGAGATCTCAGGTGCAGGTAAGTGGTATTACTTTTTAAATGAATCTGCATTCTAGCAGAAGGTTATTAAAGATCTTCTCTGGGACTCTAAGTCACTCTCAAAGACACATGCAAAAATATGTTCCACCGAGTTGTATTAAAAATGGATATTGAAAGTTAAAATGCTCTGTACCAGCATCACCAGTTACTTCCAAGTGGGCAAATTCTTCTCCCCTGACATGATAGATGGGTTTCTGCTGCCTCAGCCTTTTGGGAAAATAAGCACCCTAGAAGCCCCTGTGCAGATTTTATTGTGAATCAGGTGTAAAAATCAGATGGTGCGCTTCTTCCTGTCTCCCGAAAACCTGCTGATTTATGGAAGCTGGGGAAGATTGCATTGCAAGGTTGAAATCAGTACTCTCCCTTTCTTCTGTTTCCCATAACACTGCAGAACTCAAAGAATGATCTTGGTGGTAAAAATCAGAAAATAAATATCTCTGAGAGGGTATTCGAGGAAAAACTAGCCATTTTCTCAATTGTGAAGTTAATAGAAGACCTGAGAATAGGTATGGCAGAAAGTAAAAGAATAAATAATAGTAAAAGTTAAAGCCTCGCCTTGCCCATCTTGTTTCAGTAGTGTGGTTCTGGGCAAATAAAGCAGGCATACTAGGACAGAGGGAAGGCACCAAGATGTTTGCTAATATCCTGTCTCTTTCTTTCTTAGCAAATGTCACTACTTCTTACTATTTCCACAGCTTCCCTTAAAGTTAGGTGCATACAACCTAGAAGAAGCAGAAGCATGATAGCAACTCCCCCCTCAAAGATAAACTTTAAGACCTAGGTATAGCCTTCTACTACTTTTTTATGACGTGGAATGTAGACATAATGGCTGGAGCTTGAGAAGCTATTTTGAATCATGAGACAGCATGTCAACAGCAGCAGAGCAGCAAGGGAAATGAAGTCTGTGTCCCTAGATGGTTTCATGAAGCTGCTGTATTTCCTTGGATTGCCTCACTGCTGTTGTTCTTTTACCTATGAGAATAAACTGTGTGTAAAACCACCACTGGAGGTTTTCTGTCATGTAATCTGAGAGACAGACTTGCTGTGACAGCTATAAAATCAACGTGAATGCAAAGTGCATGGAAGGAATTAAGATGATCACACACACACTAAGATGTTTATCAAAAGTCCATTTTAAGGATATAAGAAAAAAAATATGGAACTTTTCCTTTCTCAATGAACAGAGATTATTATTACACAGGGAGGGATTGGACCTTGTCAAGCTGAAAAGTCATTTCAACTTGTTTGAGTTTTAAATTTTGATCTTTAAACTTAGAATAGCAACTAGTCTAGAATAATAAATAGAACTTCTCATATGACTTCTACACTTGACTATCTAGAAACCAAAGTTAAAACAAAATGGTCAGTTTATTTTTTAAGCTAGCTTCTCCTTCAGAGATCTCCAACTCAGGAAATGACACCACCCTCTCCTTCTGCTCGCCCTCCTGGGAGCTATCCTTGTTCCCTCACTCCCCCTCCTGCTTTCTGACTCATCAGGGAGTGAGCTGAATGAACCTCCAGAATTTCTCCCATGTCCACTCACTGCTCCCTGAACTGCAACTGGCTGGTGCCAATGTCATAGCTACCGCAGCTCCCTGGCTGGCATCTGCTTCTGCTCTTCCTTCCTAAAGAGGTCAGAATGATCCTTCGAGAAGTGAGTACCAGATCATTTCAGGAGACTGAGTGCAGGCTTCCAGTGGTCTCCCAATGCAATTCGGTATAAAACCCTCCCTCTGTCGACCTCACCAACATCTCCTGACACTCACAGGTTGTATTTCTGTTGTTGGATGTACCATTTATTCCTGCTTGGGACTTTGAGGTCTTTGTTTTCCCTTTTCTAAATAGCTATTTGCCCATATCTTTGCATGGCTTCCTTGTGAGCATTCAGATTTCATGCACTCCCTACCACCCTGAGACCCCATATCGCCACAATCCAGCAGCTTCACACACATGTGCACATGGTGTTTGGGGAGGTGCTTATTTGACACCCCCACTGGACTGAAACTCCGTAGGAGCAGCGACCATAGTGTTGTGTCCATGGCTATATTGTCTGTGCTCAGCATATAGTAGGTGATCAATAATTTCTTAAATGAGTGAGCTCATATGTCACACTAATCAAAATAGTAAAACAGGAATGTTGATCTGACTCAGCTATAGAAGCCTATGTTATTCATGATAGATTAAAAGTGAAACAGAATTACTAATATGAATATCATAGGTACTGCAGGATTCAATGGACTCCCCACAATTCTAGATAACACCCATCACCCCCACCAAAGACTTTAATGTGGGAGTGAGAAGTCATTACTTTAATTAAATAAGTGAAGAGACTGAATTGTTTGTCAATAGTAGGTAGGGGTGGGGGAGTTAGAGAGTAATAAAAATATTCCTCTGTTTACTTTCACACCTCTTCCTTCTCTTTCTAATGGCAGATGATAAGGGTTGTTAAGAGAGTATTGAACCACTTACACCATCTATAGTTGATGGGCAAAGCTTTTCCCTAATTAAACAAATCCTAGAGATATAAGTTAGCTAGAGGAAGATTTTCATTTCTAATATTAGGCAGCCAGAACTGAGATAAGCATTTTTTTCCCTTCCATTTTTGATCTTTGCTATGAGCCCGACAAGAGTGTAAGCCGGCACATCTGCAGGGTGCTCCCCCACAAGCACATGCCCCAGGCATTGAGCCTTTTAAGCATAAAATAGAAGCAGAGCAGAGAAAAAGCTTGATTCAAAGCTTGACAAGGTAGAATGATCAAAATGTGTTAATACTCTTATTGAACCAGAGACTTGTAAGTTAAATAGCAATTAAATTAATAAGCAAATTCTTATTTTTTTCACTGAACCAAAGCCTTGCAGGCTAATTTCCTTATTGGTAATGTGTTGCTTATAAAAGCTTTTAAGCAGTGTTTTTGATAAAGCAAAGAGGACAGTATGGAATTTCATTAATAATGGAATATCATTAGTTAAGGATCAAGAGAGATCTGGGGTCAACTCTCCACTTAGCTCCTTGTAGCCCACTTATATTAAGGTAACTTACCCAACCTCCTTTATCTCTCAGTTGCTCATTGGTAGCAGGGATGAGAAACAGTTTCAGATATAAAGTATTAAAATAAGATGTTGCCAGGCCTAAAGCATTTTACCACGTGGGTATCCTTAAAAATGTTCACAACAGGACCCTCCCTGGTGGTGCAGCCGGTTAAAGCATAGCACTAAGAAGCTAAAGCTACTTCACCATGAGTTCGATCCCCACCACAGAGGTGACCCACATGGTGCAGCAGACCTCTCCTGATCCATCTGCTGTTCCCCTCAGCAGTGTACTTCATCAGTCGGCCTGTTCTGTTCCTCACTCTGTCTCTGGTAAGTCCTCTCACCACCCCTGCACCCCTGGCCTGTGCCCCAGTTCTGTATGCATAAATAAATAAATCTTTAAAAATAAATAAAAGTAAAAATGTTCACAGTATATATCACCCCCTTTTCTAACCTCCTTTTTTCATTATGACTAAACCCAATTCTAGCTTTTATCAGTAGTAATGTTTGGTTAGTTGAATAATTTTTCAAACTGTCTGATTAACTTGCAAGTTATTCAGCTTCTTCACACAGATTTTTAACTAGAATTGTTGCTCTCTCTCAAAATAAAATATAATGTCTAAGCATAGATACAGTGGCTCTGGTGAATCCGGATTCTACCTGCCTTTACCATCTGATTGTGATTCTAGTGAGTCCCTATCATCTCCTTGTATACTACACTCCAAATTTGCCAAGTTGTTATTTGCCTTCAACACTGATGCCCTGCCTTTGCTTGTCTGGCTCCTCATTCTCCAGACCTCAGCTGGCCAGTTCACAAAGGCCTACCCATGATGGCTCCTTGGAAATACTCTCCCATCACTCACATCATTTCCAGCAAGACACTGAGGCACCAAAACCCTCCTTTCAATGTCTTTCTGCTTGTTTAACATCTGTCTTCCCACCAGGCTCCATGCTCCTCCAGGCAGGGGGTCTTACCTGGTTCTCAGCCACCTGCTCTGAACAGGTTCCCAACCAGTGAGTGATAATAAGCAAGTTAATACATGTGCTGGCATAATCACTGCTTTAATTTGGTTTCCCCACAAAGCATAAAACAAGGATTTGGGTGTAAGTGGTTTACTTGAGATGGCATTTCAATAGAACCATCAAAGAAGTGGGAGATAAGACAGAGAAGGAAGAAAAACAGGGAAGTGGGTGACTTTAATGCTGGTTGCCATTGTGGACAACTGGGGCTCATGCTAGGGAACAGTATAGCATAATAACAATGAAGCAGAATAGTGGGGTATCTGGACATACTCCCCACCCCACCCAGGAGAGGTATATTTCCATGTCACTACCAACTCACATGAGCTATTGATTAAGGACTACTAGTTCCTAAACATCTCCAGTTTGCTTCAAAACATGAGCAGAGTGAGCTTTAGCACTTAAAAAGTCACAGGGCTGGACGCTCCCTGGTGGCGCAGCAGGTTAGAGCTCAGCACAAAGAAGCTTAAACCACTTCCGCATGTGTTCGATTCCCGCCTGCCCCGGAGGTGATCCACATGGCGCGGCAGACCTCTCCTGGCCCGCCCGCTGCTCCCCTCAGCAGTGTACTTCGTCGATCTGCCTGTTCTGCTCCCCACTCTGCCTCTGGTGAATCCTCTCACCCTCCGCATCTCTGACCTGTACCCCAGTTCTGTAAGAATAAATAAATAAATCTTTAAAAAAAAAAAGTCACAGGGCTGATAGTTTGAAACCCAGACTGTGTGCTCCAAAGTGCCACCAAGGGCTTACATGACAATAACCTTGACTACTGAAATGAAACTCCAGGCATACTACCCAGCATTGAAAATCAGGGTCAAATCTTCAGGTCTATGAACCTTGCCCTGAGCCCACAGATATGACACATAACACAGAGGGGCACACACCTGCTACACCCACAGAAACCAACTTTTCTACTCTCTTCCAAGTGACAACTTGAAAAAAGCATGACCAAAGGAAATAAAGCCATCTGGTCACCACTGAGGAAGGAGAGGCATGACAATGCTACTCCTAGAATATCTATTCAAATTATCAGGACGCCCAACAGTGGTGTGGGGAATGGCTCTGCCTTGGGATTTGACATGATTTTGAAATAACCAATATCACATTAACAAGGTTTATGCTGCAAATTACTCTCTACAAAGTGCTATTAAAAGTCAGTGATGAGTGAAAAAGCCTTCACAATTTCATGTCAACATTCAAACCCTAGATTGAGTTTCTCCTCTCCAGTTTCATTCCAATAATTATCTTCCCTGGATTAAATGATATTTTTTAATTTGATGGCATCCCATAGCCATATGTTTATTTTATTTGGATCAGGGAGAAAGGTATCTTAATTTCTCATAAGAGCTTTCGTGAAAGCTGGAACTTCAGTGACATGGCAGTAATCAAAACTGAATTCTATACAAGAGGTAAATTATATTGCCTTCCAAATTAATTTGCAAATGGTCACAATTCTAATAAAATGCAGACAAGACTGTGATTTCCCTTTTGCAGGAGATGAGCTCCTCAATAACCAGGAAGAGCAAACTTGCCCAGGGGCATGAGACCCACTGCAGATCACCCCCAGAAAGCCCCTCATGGGCAGTATGAGTTGCAGCAAATGAAACACAACACATTTAACATAAATTTACCTCTGATTCTTGTGTTCAGCTTTTTGGTATGCTGTGGCTGGTTTTGAAAGGTGCCTGCATCCAACCCCAGACACTGGAAGAAAGAAAGGACCTTCTTTAGCACCTGGGTCAGGTACATCGCAAGCCCTCTAAACCCCTCTTTCCAAAGGCCTTCAAGCGGAGCACTCTCCAAGGAGTTACATATCTTTATTTCTTTATTCTGAGTACTTACAGTGCAGTTTCTTTTGCAATGGACTTCACTTGATAGCTAGATCTCATGTGAGCTTGAAGACCGAAAGTATGCAACAAGTGCCCGCAACCTCAGCATCTCAGAGAAGAACAAATTTATTTTGTTGCAGCTCTGGATGTCAGAGGAGAGTCAGAGAATCAGGTGATTCTGGGAATGAGGATGATGACATCTTTGAGGACAACTTTTCTCTCCCCCACAGTGGGGATCACCACTGTGTTTCAAGGACCTAACCTTGAAAAGCCACATCAGGGCAGAATTATAGAGAAACAGCTTTGATTGTGACACCAGGTAGGCTGGACTCTGCTCTGCTAGCCCGACCAGCCTCCTGAAACTCTCTGAGCTCTATAATAATAATACCCTCTGCAAGTAAAGATAAATTAGAGAATGTCTGTTGAGAGTTTGGCCACTTCAGTAAGTTCTCACTGAGACACGAAATGAAACCCGGGGTCAACAAATGTTTTCTGTAAAGGGCCAAGCAGTAAATAACGTTGGCTCTGAAGGCCATCTGGTCTCTGTCACAATTGTGTAGCTCTGTAATTACAGCACAAAAGTGTCTGCAGACAATACACAAATGAATAAATGAGATGATGCTACTATAGAGTTATTTATGGACATTAAAATTTGAATTTCAGGTTGCTTTCATGTCTCATGCAATATTTTTCTTTGATTTCCACCACCTCCCTCGAGCATTTAGAAATGTAAAAACAGTCTGAACTTACAAGACTTTCAAAAACAGGTACTAGAGTAGACTTGGGCCATGAGTCTTGGGGTTGCTGAACTCTAGAATAGATGATCTCCAAATCCCCTTCTAAGAGTCAATGATTCTAGAAAGTAGATCAAAGTTGTTGGGGATGGTAAAGGATGGGGCAGACAGTTAAACCCCAGTTTAAGTCCAAAATTTACTTCTTTAATAGCCAGGTTAGTTACCACACAGCTGATATAAACTATCTGTGTATTTGTCTACTGACCAATCAAATAAGACATACCTCAGATGGAAATAATAAAGATTAAAAGTAAGCCAGCCATGGCCCTCTCTGGTGGCACAACTGGAAAAGATGCAGCACTGCAAGCTGGCTGTAGCCACTTCAGCATGAGTTTGATCCCCGCCCTGGAGGTGACCACATTCACCTGCTGCTCCTCATTCACCTGCTGCTCCCCTCAGCATAGTACTTCATCAATCTGCCTGTTCTGTCCCCCACTGTCTCTAGTGAATCCTCTCACTGCCCTTGAACCTCTGGCTTCTACCCCAGGCCTGTATGCATAAATAAATAAATATTGTAAAAAGTCTTTTGTAAAAAAATAATAATAATAACAAAAAACAAACAAGCCACATCACAGTACCTTCTAATACATAGCAAGGTTTCACTTTCATCTATCTGAAGAAAGAATGTGTCTTCACTGGAAGAATCTGGCTCTAAACAGATCTGCTTTTATAAAGGTAATTCCCAGTAACAAGATGGAAATGCCAGAGCAGACCCTCTCCTCTGTTAATATTGCCTGTGAGACCCAGCGATTCATCCAAAGTCATGACAACCCAGGAAAAGCGGCATCTCTAAATGATTCTGTTTATTGCACTTGCCTGGCCAAGACTGGAGTTGGCAGAAAGACAAATCTTCAGCCCAGTTCCCCCACCACAGAAGTTGAAGCTTGGAGAGGAGACCCTGGGGTGTGACTTAGTTCACTGTGGTTGAACTGAGGGTTAGGAACTTCTCAGCTCCTTGAGAGCAACAGAATGAGGAAGGCATGAGTCACAGGATTCCATCTCCATCTCCACACTCCCACCCTACACAACACACCTTCTCCCTACCACATCCACTACAGCTAATGGAGGCTCGCAGTGATAAAACACCAGCTAAGCGCTTACATCATGTTACAATCAAACATCTCCAAATCTGTTTATCTGATCAGCCCCAAATTCTGTCAGAGCATTGACATGTGCATTTCTAAATAATTTCAGGATGTCAACCTGAATAGACCCGCAGAATCAGAAAGTTAATTATCTTTGACAACTTTGCCAGCTAATTTCCTATTTATATGTACCAAACCGGGGGCCTCGTTCATCCCCTCCTGTCACAAAGGATTTATCAATCAAATCAAGGCCTAAAATTGTCTGCCAAGGCATTCTGGCTTCCCAAAGGGGTGTTTATCTGTTTGAAATCTCACCAACTATCCAATGACAGGGAGTTGACATGAAACAGAAGAGGGGCTGCTTCCTTTCTGTGTGAGGACCCACTGGCCAGGCCCCCCAGGTCAGCACGCCTGCCCACTTTTTCCTCTTGTCTTCATCTGGCTGCACTTGTCATGCCCCCATTTCCAAAGAGACACCAGCTTCACCTCTGGATTTCTGCTGACAGATCCCACCAAACGCCAGAGCTGTGCCTGTCCCAGCCAATCCTCTGACCCTTGCTGAGGAAGGGGCGCCCCGAGAAACCCATTGGGCGGGCACTGACAGGCAGCTTAGTGACAGTGACTGGGGCTCCTGTTGTTACTACTTCCCTCTGACAGGCAGTCATGTTTGACTTAATGACTATTTCTGCTGCCGAGTTCCCCGGAAAGGGGCTGTGATTTTGTAGAGCACAGTATCCTGTCACGGAGCTGGCTGTGGGGGGTGTGGGGGGCGTTGGGGGTTCAGGGTGAGGCAGGCCTGCTCAGTTTTGTCATCTGCTCCTCCAGTGAAGCTCAGGCTGTCAAGGAGGCAGCTACAAGAGAGGGTGACCAGCCCTCCCTGTGGTGCAAAGGGCTAGAAAGAAGCACTGCAAGCTGGACACAGCCGCTGCAGTGCAAGTTTGATCCCCGTCCTGGAGGTGACCACATGGCACGGCAGACCTCTCCTGACACACGTGCTGCTCCCTTCAGCAGTGTACTTTGCTGGTCTGCCTGTTCTGTTCCCCTCTCTGTCTCTGGTGAATCCTCTCACTCCCCCTGCCCCACTGACCTGTACCCTAGTTCTGTATGCATAAATAAATAAATGTTAAAAAAAAAAAAAAAAACAGAAGAGAGGGGGTGGCCATGCTGGCCAGGACCTACCAGCTCCTGGCTACCCACCAGCAGCACAGGTAGGGAGGCTTGAGGAGGACCAGGAAATGTGCTGATCACTCATCTGTGCCTCTGTTCCACACACATCTGCCTCACACAGCTCCTGAACGGACTGCCCTGTATACGGGGCCTGGCCTTTTAGGAATTTCAGTTACATGGACAATATTCATGCATTTCTCTTCAACAAATCTATACTCAGTAACACTGTGCACAAGGCACTATTCTAGGCATAGGACATGATGGAGATAGCAGTGGGGGGAAAAGGATAAAACAGATGATCTCACGGGGCTTATATAGCAGACAGGCATCCAGAAAACATGGTGGGCAGGCTGTGTCTGTAAAGGAAGTTTACACCAAACTGTGTCTGTAAAGGAAGTTTTATTGGCACACAACCACACCCATTTGTTTGGATATTACCTCTTGCCGCTTTGGTGCTACACAGCAGAGCTGTGCAGTTGTAGCAGAGATCAGATGTCCTACAACATCTAAGGTATTTTACAGTACAGTCTTTTACAGGAAAGTATTTGCTTGCAAATCGAGGTAACTTCAACCAAACCAGATTAGTAGAGTAGGAGCATGCAGAAATTAGAAGAACCCTGGTGATGGGTGGCTTGTGAGGACAGTCTTATTCATGGTTGTTGCTATGAGGCCGGGAACAGGGTTTGGCACAGAATAGGTTCTCATTGATGGGATAAAGATAATCTGAGGGGTAGGAAACTGGGTGGATGGGAAAGAATGTTGGCTGTGTTACCCAAACAGTTCATGTACTTCATGAAGATGTAATGTATTACAAACAGGAAAGATGTATGCGTCGTGTATTTAGTGTATAGTGTCTAACATATTAATAAATACACTATGTTTTGAAAATTAACATTTACCGGAAGAAGAAGAGGGGGAAAGGTTGCTGGGGGTTTCAGGAAACTTCATGGGTGCCCAAGGGAAGATGCCAGGATATTAGGGAGACGTGATGCCACATGAAAACGTCAACTGATGACATCATTGAAGACAGCAATAGGGCCCCAGGCCCCAGACTAGCGGTGCCCCGTCCCAGCCCCCTGCCTCAGAACTCCTCATTTTAGGTACCCTCCTGGAAAGGGAAATCATTCTTTTTTCCTCCCTTTTGGAAAACGCTGAGACTATATGCCCCATACTTACACTCAAACAGACCTCCCAAAGATTTCTAGAATTCATAACAATGCCACATCCCAGGGCCTTGCAAAGGCATGCTGGATAAGAAAGAGGTACTCTTTGCACAGATGAACTGCTCTCACTGGCCCTTGGCCTATCGTCCTCTTGCATCCTGGAGTACAAGAGGCAGGATGCCATCACAGTTGGTATCAGTGATTGGGCCCTCAAGAGCTCAAAAGAAGACACCCACATGAAGCTGTTGTTTTGTGTCTCATGCTGACATAAAAGGTTCTGAATGGGTCCCTCTCTGGTGGTGCAGCGGGTTAAAGCACAGCACTGAGAAGCTAAAGCCACTTCAGCATGAGTTCGATTCCCGCCTGCCCCGGAGGGGACCACATGGTGCGGCAGACCTCTCCTGACCCGCCCGCTGTTCCCCTCAGCAGTGTACTTCGTCGATCTGCCTGTTCTGCACCCCGCTCTGTCTCTGGTGAAGCCTCTCACCCACTTCATATGGGCACATCAGTTTTGTGATACATGTAATAACAACTTGTTTATGTAGAAAGACCAAAAATGATGTTTTCCAGGTTCCTGGCCCACCCCACAGTTCCCCTATTATGAACACCTAGCTGGCCCAGAAATGAACCAATATTGACATGCTATGACTGCAGTCCAGGGCTGGCCTTAGGGCTCACTGTGTCTTGAGCAGTTCTACAGCTTTGGGAAGTCCTGTATTTAGATTACTCACTTCAATGGTAGAATTCAGTACCCACAAACTCCTTTCAATTTTCTTGAATGTGCAAAGCAACCACTTCTTGTAGTCACCAGCCTCTTTTTTTCAGTTATACCTGAGGGTTTAAGGTTGCACATGAACATGCCTCATCAGTTCAGTCCAGTGTCACCTATGTTATGGGATGTTACTGTGTATCACACACTGGACTGGGCCCTGAGGATAGAATAGTGAAAAAGAAAGAAAAGGTCCTCTCCCTCATAAAACATAGGGTTAACGGGAAAAAGGAATCTTTGGTAAGTAATGACAAGTGGGCCCCTTTGAAAGGGCTCATACTCAGAAGCTACAAGAAGCCAGCACCCAGGGCCAGGGGTGGTTCCCACTTCCAAGATGTAACAGAAGCAGAACCTTAGTGTTCTGGTTTGCTTTGGGGCCATGTCTTGATTTCCAGAGCACTAAGTCTAAGTTGGAAACTGGTGTAGTTCCTGGGTCTAGGCATCCCAAGGTCCCTAGACAATGATCCTACACAGGTCTGGCTGCTGACACCCCAAGGCTGGGGTGCCCAGGACCACCTCCTGTCACACACCACCTGTGGGAGTAAGAACCTGCTGCCTTGCTGAACTGACACCCTTTGTGTGACAGTGCTGAGGTGGCCAGTTCACACCTGGGTTTATTTCAATCTCCAACTTCCAGAGCTGCAAGGACTGCCTGAAGGGATAAGGACACGTTGAGACAGTTTGTCTGTATGTTAACTTCCTAGAGCTGCTGTAACAAAAGACTGTACACTGGGGAGCCTAAAACAATAGAAATTCCCTGTCTCAGCCTGGAGACTGGAATCTCAAACAGGTGTCCATAGGACCAGCTCACTCAGAGACCTCTGAAAGAGAATCTGCCCCAAGGTTCCTCCCAGCTCTTGGACTTGAGACACAGCCTCCTAAGCTCTTCCCCATCATCACATGCCAGAGCCTAGTGGATTCACAACTGTGTCCAAATTTCTTCTTATGAAGACACAGGTCACTGGGCCACCTTGTTCAGCAAGACCTCATCCTGACTGCATTATATCTACAAGGATATTTCCAAATAAGGCCTCATTCATGGGTATGGAAGTTAGATTTTGCACACATCTCCCAGCGGGTAAGAGTCAAACCTCAAGAAGTCAGTTCATAGCCAATTCTCCCCAGAATCAAATGAAGTGGAAGCAAAGCTTAGACAGGAAGAAATAGGCTGCCTTGGTGTGTTACAGATGGATGGGGCTTCGCCATCCATCTGTAACACAATGGAAGAAGGAAGACAGAAAAGGGGGCTACTCTGGGAAGCTGAAAAATGCAAATGTGCCAGTCTCCCCAGTTCCCCCACTGTCCTGATCCCAGAGGAGACTGAGATGTTAGAGAGGCCTCCTGCTCTTAGAGTTTGAACTACACTTCGCCCATCATGCACCCAGATACCTTCATTGGGAGCCTAAGTATCTATGGGCATTGGGGATGGAGCAGCTTTTCGGTGGGGATGTGCCTCAATGCAGGAGCTCACATTCTACTAAGAGGAGACCAACAAGAATAGCAAATCAAAGGGCAGTGGACGATGGTGATGGCACACGGTGATTTGGTGATGGGAAGCACATGGAGATTACAACTGAGATGGAAAAAGGCACAAAATGATGTAAAAATAAACTATTATTAATAAATAAATAAACTCACGTTTTATATTTGAAAATGAATAGCAAATCAGTGGAAGGTAGAGAAAGACACATGCTGTGCGGACATGAGTGTGGGGGGCAGTGACAGAGAGAGTGGGGCCTCTTGAAAGTAAGCATAGGAAGGGGACAGTTGCTTGGGTTCTTTCTTCATTTTTCTGCCGTGAGGAAATGACTTGCATGTGGCCAGGTGTGGAAATATAGATTTTGTGAGAAGTGTTAAAAATGCAGTAAAGAGGGGGTTACTGTTGACTAAAATCTTCGGGGTGAGAGCAGGAAATGGGTAAGGCTATAGGAAGACAGAAGTGGAGGAAAGACAGGAGACAGGTGTGGAGGTGACGTGTCAGAGGTTAGGGGCACACACTGGGTCCTTCATGTTCCCCCACTTCTCTATGAAATGACAGCAAGCTCTCTGTCTACCAGTCAGCTGGGTTGGGTCTTGAAATTCTGCAACTGTCATGAACAGGACAAGAAATTAGGATTTCCAAGGTCAGGGGATGGGGACAGAGGGAGAGGATGGATAGATCTTAGGTGCTAATGGAACAATGTCCTATTCCAGGCCAGAAGGCAGGCTCTTGGGCTCACCTTCCAAGCTGCTATCTTGGTTCTAGCGCCTTCTGCTCCTACATGTGGGCAGGTCCTACCTTCCCCTCTCCTGACCTCAATTTCCTCACCTGTAAGTTGGTGATAACTACAGCCTCTACCTCCCCCAGCTACAGAGAGGTGAAGATGACTGACTCCACAGAGAATGTTGAGAACAGTGTCTGCTACACTGAAAGACTGAGTACCTGCCCCTGATAACAGAGGGTCCCATCCCCTCTTGTCACTTGGGTTGCTGGTACAAATTTTGCATTTATATGCTATGCACCATTCCAGTTATTGATAAAGGGGAGCTAAATATGACTACCTGTTCTTGAGGAAGCCACAGCTACCTTTGATAGACCACCTTATGCCCACTCAGAGGCAGAATCACTGAGAGAAGGGGTTGTGATTTGACTACCACTGAAATAATGCAAGAAGGGCCTCACCCATCCTTGGAAAGCTCGGAGTCCTCAATTTGGCCAGATTAGCCAGTAGCTGAGTCCAGGAAATGTCTGCCTTTGCCTCATCCTGTTTCCGGCTGAAACTGAGCTTGTGCCAGCACACTGTCTAATTCTGCCTCAGGCCACTGGGTCCATTGCAGCTGCCTGGTCACTGCCTCTGCTCCCAGATGCAGGCACCAGGAAAGGGGTTCCTGAACAGATAGACAGACTGCACTGGGCTAACAAGCCAGGCAGAGGTTCCCAGGAGGATCCCTCTGATGGGGAGGCAAAGCAAATGGCCCACAAAATCAAAGTGTCCATATGCTCTAATTTGCGTGTTTGCTGCCTCCCTGACATACCTCCCTGATGGAATGGATGTATTAAATTTTCTAGTTTGGGAAGCAAATGGAATGACCCCATTACAGTCAAGAAAATGCACTCCCAGAAGCTAAGTGACAGAGGAAGGTCCACTATATGGCCCCGCCTCCCCTGGCCAGTTTGGGACAAGTCCTGGCAGGGTTAGGTCTGTGCAAGTCTCTAGGGTCAGAGACAGTGAAGCCACGGCCACTGAATGTTCAGACATGGAGTCACCCACTCTTAGGTGGCCACCTGAATTCTGGCTGGGCTGAATTATTACTCCTTGACAAAATGGGGGCACAGCAGTCATCCCTACAGTTTCCCCTACACAAACCAATTTCCCTTACACAAACATCCTCAAAACTCACATCCAGTGTTTCCCAAGCTAGAGCCTCTAGAGCAATCCCCAATGACGTCCCAGCGGAGGGTGTTTGCACCTAGGACATAATTTCACATAGCTGAGGGTGTCCTGTTTATGGAAGGATGTTCTGCAGCACCCCTGACTTCCACTCGCTAGATGGCAGGGCCCCTCTCCTCCCTTCCCCTGATACTCAAAAATGTCTCCAGCTATTTCCAAATGTCATCTGAGGGCAGAGCAGTCCCTAGTTGAGAACTGCTGTTAGGTTGCAAGTCAAAGCACAGGACCGAGACAAGCACAGCACCCTCCTCTCAAGACCACCTGTCCAGACATAATTCTGACCATCACTCTGTCTTGGTGCAGGGCCAGTGTTTGAGTTTGGAAACCCCAGCTCTACTGCCTTCCAGAGTTGACCTTACTGGCTCCAAACAAAAAATAAATAAGCCTAGCAGGTGCTGTGAAAAATAAGTCATTATTTGTTCTTCTTAATAAAAGCATCATTGTCTATGGTTTACTCAATGGATTCTTTTTTTTCATCTGAGTCACCAAAAACAAGTTAATCAGAGAACAGAACATTTTCTGGTATCTTCTCTGAGCAATTTTTAGGTCATTATTCTATTTTTGAACAGTGAGTGAAAAAAATGATTATTTTTAAAACGAGGTCATAGGGGATAGGGAAAGTAGGCCAGATAATATTAAATAATGATGTATTAGACATTTCACTAATTATTATTGCTAATCTCATCATTTCATTCTTCTGCCTTAATCAAGAAAGTCACAGTTCTGAAAAATACAAGAGCCAACTTCACCAAAGGAGAAACAACCCAGATACGAACGTCTTCCTAGTGTTTCACTTCTTGCCGTCTATCCAGTTCAAACTCTAACATACCAATGAATATGAAGGATTCTCAACTCCACACTGAAGAGCGTGTCAAGATTTCCATTAAAAAAAGAAAAGCCACATTTCTCAGGCTTCTATTCGTTTGTATACCTATAAGAAGCAGCTGCTACTTCGCATACAAGTGATTTCTTTTTACATAAATAAAATGTTTTTGCCATTTTTAGTCACTGAAGCATTTTAAAAAATAAAATAGAAGCAGTCTGAAGGGCCTGCTTTAAAAAAAAAATCTGTTGACTTACTGAATGAGTAGTTCTTGGTTTTTTGAAAAGTTTGTCGTGCATCCCACTCCCAATTCAATTTGCGTTTACTCCCATAGACCTCTATGCCTTTTAATTGGTACTCTGAGTTTTGATGCAAAGATTCTTTTCTCCCAAAGATGTACTGCTGCCTGAGATAAAATATATTCAGGGATTCTGAATGCACTTTTAAGCATGGCATTAAAAAACCTAAATGTGAACACCATGAATCTCAAAGGCAAATGTGTCAGCAAGTAGCCTTCCTTAGAAAAAGATTCATCAGTCTACATATCACAAGACGCAGACGAAGCATCACCCCATAATGCAGTCCAAGTGGCCGGTGGGACTAGTTTAAGAATGTCTGACCACAGTCTCCCCAGATCAGAATAATGCAACCCCTCCTGACCGGGCTCCATTTTCTCTTCACCTGGAAATGCTTAAGTGAAGACTCCACTAAGTCACAAAACCTTGTTGCCTAAGCTTAGAACTTTTTCTCACTTATCTAATGACTTAATACAATCTCAACACTCACAACAACCTTGTCCTCTGTAGTGACCCCAGGTGATCACAAGTGTCATTAACAAGAAACCACAGGAACAATCACCTCACATCTCAGGGGTGAAAGTCATTTGCCCCATGTGATTTTTATTTCACGTGGTTCTGTGGACTGACCGAGGACCTTATAACCTAGGCCAGCTCATCGAGGCTGGACAGACCTCACTTACTTGGCAGGCAGTTGGCTCAGCACCAGATGAAGAGATGTGGCAGCAACTTGGCCACGGGTCTCATAATCGGAGAGCCCAAAGGTAATGGAAGCTCCTCACCCAGTGGGAGGACCAGCAGGGCAGCAGAAAACACTAAGTGCACACAGTAATACAGTTCCAAGCCCATTTTGCTGTGTTTGCTATTGTCCCACTGTTTGGTCAATGCCAGTCCCAGCAGCTCAGTGTCCCAACAGCGTAGGTGGTCATTTCCAAAGAATGACGGTGAGGGGAGGACAGGACAGGAGAAGGGAAGGGAGGGAACAGAAAAGGAAGGGAGCAGAGGGAAAAGAAAGGAAGCAGAGGGAAGGGGAGGGGGACAAGAAGGTCAGCGCTCACTCTAAGTTGTCACATCTGTTTACTATTTACTGTTTACTGCTTACTGTTTACTATCCTCACTGGATACAGATTCAGTACTGGAAGACTCACCTACTGGCTAAATTTAGCTGCAACTTCTATGCCTAACTCAAAACACTTTTGTGGTCATCTTCAGACATACACAGAACAGTGAGGAAAATGAGCCATCTCACGTACTCATTCCTGGCTGAGGCAGACCAGACAATGCCCTGCCTTTTTGTTTAGAGCAAATGTCCTTCTTGCAGCCTACGTAGTACCACATTTTTCACATAGTAATTTGTGGGTAATTTTGCTGCTTAAGATGAACTTCATGTATTGAATGAACCCCATTAGGTACAGTCTCATGTTTCCAAGCTCAAGTTGCGAGGTACCTTGTGGAGAAATACAAGAGTTGGATGAGCTTCATTCAGATCAGAATTATAGCACTACTGACTCTGAGTTTTACATTCGTGCATTGTCATTATACGTTAAATAACAAGTCTTTAACAAAAAGACACAGAAGACAGGTTATGCGGTGATCATTTGATAGAAATGTGACCAGAGACATTACCCTCAGAATAGCAGTTCAGTGTTGGCTGATTCAGTGCTCCTGATGGTGTTCTAGAACATAACTTCCATGAACAGTGAGACTTGCCTGTGTTTGATAAGCACCTTCTCTGTGCCAAAAATGATGTGTAGATCTGGATATTTGGTGAATTCCCTGCAGGCAATGAATAGGGACTCATGTGTGAGATAATAACAGAATTGAGCAGAGGGGAGTGAGGTAAGGTTGAACAGATGCAGGAAGACCAGCTCATGTCCTGAGGTGATGACTTGGAAAAGGTAGGAGCTGATGGAGCTGACAGAAATATAGAAGGTGAGGTCAGCAGGACCTGACCTTGCCAGATGTGGAGAGTGAGGGAGGGAGGGTATCACCAGGCTGCTCAGCTCTGTTTTACCTAAGTGACTCCATGCAGGTACCTGTGCTTAGACAGAGAACTACCACAGAGTTAGAATCACCCACGTTGTGGAGGGAAATGCACTGGACTTTGGTGATCTCACATGGGTGATTTGGTGATGGGAAGCCCAAGGGGATTACACCTAAGATGGAAAAATGCACAAAATGATATAAAAATAAACTATTAAAAGAAACTTAAAAAACTCATTGCTTGGAAATTTAATGTTGTTTGCAATACATATTAGAAAATTGTATTTGTGATTTTTCTGAAATGTCAGTAACTTAAAAATTCATCAATTTTTAAATAAAAGATGCTATTAGAAAAAAAAAAAAGAATCACTCACGTTGTAGCAAAAGAGCCAAGTGGGACAACACAGCTGACACGTGGGTCTCTGTGTCTGGCATACCTGTCAGGATGGAGGTCTCTATTAGGGGTCATGCCATGACACTGGTGATGGAAGCTTCAGCTGGGTTGAGATTGTCTAGAGAGCACAAAAGAGGACCTAAGACTGAGTTCCAGAAACATAATTCATCCAAAGAGCCATGGGAGGAGACAGAGGCAATGAAGAACCCCAACGAGCAGCCAGAGAAATGAAAGAAAACAGAAGACCAAGGTCACGAGCCCCAGAGGAAGACATCATTTCAAGGAGAGAGTGGTCTGGCATGGAGTGCTCTTGAGGGCTCAGCAGGATGGAGACTGAAAATCTTCCCCTGCATTCATATCAGACACCAGAACTGTTGGCTCCAATGTGCGAAAACAAATAATTAAGCAGATTTTGTTTTTCCATTTGGGGAATGGTAACCCTGGCTTATCATGTTGCTGGACTGCACATTCCCTCTTGCATTTGACTCATGAAAGGAAAACCTACAGGAATTCTTAGCACTTCAAGAAATTATTGCATATGCTTTAAAGCCAAGAAAACACTCTGTCTTTTTTTTTGGTTGATGAGCAGCCAGGTCTTTCTTGCTAGAAAGAAGAGCAAAAAACCTTGGAGAGCAATCAAGTGCATAAAATTAAGTAACAGTGAGAAATTCTCAAAACTAAATTTTACAAATTCTAATGCCAAATTTAGTGAGTTTTCAGTGGGAACTATACTCATTTATTGTAAATTGACACAACCATGTTGGAAAGCATGACAACATGCAATATAATTCATGAGTATCAATCTTGAAGCAAGCAATTTTGCTTATGAATCTTACCTAAACCTATAATATAAAAACCTGCAGATATTTTATGTAGATTTTCACCAAAAGCTAACTTTTGGAAATAACATAAATGATAGCATACCAGGGAATCATTAAAATGACTTTGTAGTGCCACAGAAGAAAATGTCAAAGTGCAAATGAAACCTCAAAGTGTAGGTTTGGTCTTGTTTTTTCTATTTATCTCCATATTGCACAGAAATATGGAGATAAACAGAAATGAAATCATGATTGTTAGATAGTGGAATCACATATTTCCAGTTTTAAAAATCATTGTTTTGTGTGTTCCCTATTCATTTAAAAATATGTGGGAGTAGTAACTTGAAAAGAAACACCAAAAGAAGAAAAACGTTTTCTGAAAGGAGCCTGAATGTCAAACTGACCAGAAACATACAACTGTCCCCAGAACAAGATTTTCTTTAGTTCATATTGAAGCTTTTGGGGCGAATTAAAATAGGTTGTCTTACTGCATTGTGAACTTCAGCACTCCCTGATCGCAGGTAAAATGAACTCTCCAATTTGCTTAAGTGTTTGGAGTCTCTGAAACTCTTCCATCTTTCACATCACCTCTGCGAAAGGAATCATTTTGAATAAAAGAATTCTACAACATCAGGCTACTTCTCAGCTAATTACACCTGGAGGGGCCTGAAGATCCATCTCATGAGACCAATAAGGAAGATTCTAACTTGTTTGTTTGCTGGTAGACCTTAACCCCATCTGAGATCAAGTAGAAGACCTGGGAGAATCTCACAGCATCCTGAGCACTCAGCCACATTGTCCTGCAGCTAAGAGGTCTATAGGGGGCAGACCAATACCTAAAGGTCTTCAGTCCCCTCTACCTCAATCAGGTCCCTGCAGAAGTAGGTCCTGATTCACAGGCATCACCCTAGCAAGGAGGATCTTGCTGTCACATCCATTGGAAATGGGGAGTGGAGCTGGTGTTTGCTGGTGCGATGATGAAGTGACTAGGTTCCCAGTAGTCACACGGCACTTGTCCATTAAAATTAAAATGTCTCCTTTTTGCTCTTACCTCACTGAATCACAAGGGCTCATTCCTGCTGCTGTAGCTGTCTCCCTGAGAAACAGGTGATCATTAAATCCAGGCATGAATACTCCGTCTTAGCTCCAGGTGTCTAGAAAGGAGTGGTGCTCTTTGTGTTTAGGGAAGGAAATGTTTTGCTGTTGGGGATAAAAGAAGAGGAAATACTCCAGGAAGGTATAACCAGAGACTGCGTCTTCTCACTGTTGTTCGTTAGCAGCAGATGCCTAGCTTCCATAGCAGAATATGCTATATTTAAGATAACACTTGAGACAAACATTCACCGAGGAGAAAAAAAAGAAAACTTGTCCCAATGCTATCTAATTTAGTTGCTAGCCTCTGCCTCTAGCATAGAGAGGATCTGCAGTTGCCTGTACTGATGCAAAAATCTTTGCATGTCCAACAAGTGACTTGGATCCTCAAAAATTATGACTTTTGAAGATAGTATAAAATCAAAGGATCCAGAGGCCTTTGGGGACCAGAGTATAAAACCAACAATCATTTTTAGAGCTCCTCTAAATTATCCTCTTCCTAACCTCGAAGCCACACCCATTCCCCAACCAGGGACGGGATTTCCCAACAGTGGGTGGCAATATCAGCATCCTAAATCATGACTGTGGACCCACCAAGAGGAGTAGAATCTCTTTTGCCAAAGTGTAGGTCTTGTTAAATAAATTCTTCCTTGACAGCACAGAAAGAGCTGGCTCAGAAAATGGGTCCTTAAATATTTTAATTTAATTCAACAAAGATTTATTGTGCACCTGCTTTCAGGAGCCAAACTCCAGGAGCTGAAACTTTCAGAGGTATAGAGGTACATTCTCAAGCATTTGACAGGGGAAGGAGTGGCAGATGCTGAACCCCTCAGAACACAAGTTATCATTGTCCAGGCATTTCTGCTGACTTCCTACACTACCACTTTGTTCCTATGGGCCACAGATTTCTGTCTCTATCAGTTCTGGTTCTTGCAGATGGTTTTGTCCTTCCTCATCCATGTGTCTAATTGTCGTGCAGTCCAGAACCCAGCCTACCCTTCTCCCTGAACCCTGGCTTCATTCCGCCTAATATTTGGCATTTACCTCTCTATCCCTCCAGACCCCTTGTCCACTTTGACCTCTGCTTTCCCCAGAGAGCTAATACTAACCATGCCTCTCAAGCACCCATAATAGCTGGCATATTCTGTGGTCAGTGTGGGGACATGGTATATGGAGGTCGCTCAGAGAGGAAAGGCCTGGCTCAAGTGCTCCCTCAGCTGACTGTATCCAGAAAGAGTACAGGTGGACTCTTTAGGGGTGGTCGAAGCAGAGTGTGGGTCAAGGACATGAGTTCTACCATTGCACGGCCAAAACTGCTACTGAGTGCATGACCTTGCACACACCACTCATGCCTGGGCCTCTCATGTGACTTTTCTGTGAATTGGGCCATTAACTATATCCATATCACAGGGTTACACAATGAGTCAATGAGATAATCCACCTAAAGGGTTTACATAGTATGCAGTCATCCCATTAAAAAAGTGTTCACATTTTTGTGAAACTCATAAAAGGAGTCCCTTGCTAAGCACACTCTCAATGACTCACAGTCTCAGAAAACCCCTGGCATGTGATGCAACTTGCTCTTCTAGCACCCTCTCTGTGATCAGATACAAGACCACCTTGTAGCACTCCTTCCAACAATTGTTCTAGCCCCTCTTGGTGCTAATAACATAGAACTCACTATGTCTGAGGCTGTTAGAGGGACTTGCATTCTTAGCTAAGTAGAGTAATGCCTGTTAAAAGATTCTTGCAAAGATTACAACTGAAAATTCTGTTGACTCTGAATGAGTCAACATTGTTTCTGTAGGGGAAATGGCACTGGAAGAAGACACTGAATAGTGTAGAATCCATAAAAGGCTTTTCTCCTCTTTTGGTTTCTTTATAAAACCAGTCATGTGTTTTATAAAGGACCAGAAACTTCTTCTGTAAAAGGCCAGAAAATAGTAAATATTTTAGGCTTTTCACACCACATAGTCTCTATCCCAACTCTCTACCCTAACTATGTAGTCATGGATAGTATGTAAACAGTGGAGCATGGCTGTGTTCCAATAAAATCCTATTTGCAAAAGCAGGTGAAGGATCAGCTTGGGCCTGCAGGTCATAGTTCGCCAGCCCTGGTTTAAAGCAAATAGTCTAAAATTGCATTTTAAGGTTTATAACATAGGTAGATTTACAACCGTAACATAAAGGATCAGGTGGGAGCAGAGACCCGTGCAGTTGGAGGTTTTCTACAATCTACATGAAGTGGCACAGTATTGACTCAAAGTAAATTTTACAAAGTCAGGGATTTATATTCAGGAACCTACAGAAACCAAAAACAGGTTCAGCTAAAATGCCAACAGACAAATTAATATGGAATTCTAATATATATTCTAACCTCATATATATTCATACACTAAAAGGAAAGGAGGAAAGGTGGGAATAGAGAAGTAAAACTAAAACAAAAGAGGACAAATAAAAACAAGCAGTAAGCTAACAATCCTCAGGTCCAATTCCATCCATGACTATGGTAAATTCTAATGGAATAAACACTCCAAAGGGCAAACGCTGTTGGAATGGGAAAAAATGAAGGCACAACTCTGTGCTATCTAGAAGATGTCTCTTAAATATAAAGACACAGGTATATTGAAAGTAAACGGATACAAAAAGATATACATAGCCATCACAAAGCTCTGATAACAAAGACCTGGAGAGTCTTTCAAAAGATAGAAATGGGTATTTCACAATCAAAGAAATGGATCAATTTATCAAGGAGACATACCATTCAAAAACCTAAACATGTCTAGTAATAGAGTTTCAAAACACAAGGAGCATAATGGGTATTATAAATCCCTTCCTTCAAAAAATCTAAATCTGTCTGTTGGTCACTGTCATTCGTGTGACTTTATGAGATCCTCAATGCAGATGGTCTGCCCAGGGCTGGTTTCATATGAGGCTCTCAGGTGGAATCTTTGATTCACACTGTCCAAGCAATATGTGATCCATTCAGAGTCAATGAGATCCAACCTGAGACTTAAAAACAATTTTTTTTTGAACCATAGGGAAATATAATGCAGCATCCTTCTGGGATAGCTAATGAGATGCTATCCCATTGGCAGTCATTCTACTTTTCTGAGATTGGAGCCAAGATAAAGAAAGCAAAGCAGAAAGAAGAGCCCTGATAGCATCTTTGACTCTTGATCCAGCCATTCCTGAAGCCATAACTTCTGAACTTTTGTCCCACAGGCAAAGCAATACCCTTTTTGGCTTAAGCAGGTTTATGTTGAGGACATCTGTTTTCTTTCAATCAAAGAGTCTTGATTGGTATATCACACACTGATCCTCCTACAGATACGCAGATATCAATATTCTGCATGCTCTTCCTAAGAATTAGCTACCCAATTGAAAAACTGTTTGAAGTGAATCTCACATAATGAGGAGAGAGTCAATTCCTCTGGATGGGGAGGGGATTAACATTGTAAATCACCGCTATGCATATGCCTGGACTGTTCCTGTCATAAGAAGTCATCCCTTGCTACTCATTTCCATCCTCTTCATGTGGGAAAAGAACAAAATGAAAAGGATGATATGAGAGTTGTGGGAATATAAATTCCCTGCTTCTAGGAAGCTTGAGGGACATTTGGGCGGCAAGGGTGAGGTGGCTAGGGTCTGGGGAGAGGCTGCCAAGGGTGAATGGATGGATGTCAGAGTTTGTGTTACCAGATGGAGTTAAGGAAGATGGGGGTGACACCCCAGTAGAATCTAATTGTGCAGCTGCCAGCAAAACAGTCCGGCAGTATTTTCAGAAATGCCATTGTACATTTGGCCTCTTCCATGCAGCCTGGCAGCATCACAGCTGACAACAGCCACAGGACAGCAGAATAACCAAAAGACACGGAAGCTAATGAACTCAAGGTTGTTGATGTGGGAATTATTTTCTTCCTGAAACATGGCAGTGTCAAGGAGGAGCATGACCTAATCTGGAAGGGGAGGCACAGATAGGAAATTACTAGGATATAAGAGCATAATGGGGTCCCAGTCATGGAACAGGAAATCCATCTTCCTTGTGTTCAGACAGGCATAGAAGCCAGCCTTCATGTGTTTATGATGGAGCATGAAATGGAAAAAGAAGAGTTGGAAGCTCTTAGCAAATGTCCTTGAGCAAACACTCAACTATGCTCTGGATTATTATTCTACAACTTTACTTACCTTATTCTCAGCCAGGATCCCCACGAGACAGTGAGAGATGGGGATGCCTAGTCTACTCAACTCTGGAAGAGGATGCAGGAGCTGGGGAAGGGAAACGAGGAGGAAGGGGTTATGAAAAGGGAGGGGAGGAGAATAAAAGTATAGAGTGACACAGGCCAGGACTTCAAATTCATAAGCTCATCATTTATTCATACAGGAAGACATACAGAGCATTTTCTCTGCAATGATTAAAGAACATGGTGGTCAGTGTGGTATAATAGTTCCTTTCCAGTTTTTTGAAAATTAAACCCTTTCCTTATGGAATATGAAGCAACTATTAACTAAACTATTGGGCTACCCAGTATGTGCTTCCCTCTTACATTTCAAAGCAAGGTAGACACCTTGTGAGCAAGAGTTGCAGTACCTTCCTCTCAAAAGAGCATGGGTCATCCCAGCCATCCTGCTCAATCCCTTTCTCAACACTTGAAGTCATCCCACTTCCTCTGTACTTTCCCTCTCTGGTCTCAAAATAAATAAATAAATAAATAAATAAATAAATAAATAAATAAATAAATAAATAAATAAATAAATAAATAAATAAATAAATAAATAAATAAATAAAAGACTATAACAAACAACAATATCATGACAACAGTATCATATTATGCTAAGTCCATGGTAAATTTAATTCTCATTCCATCCTGAAGAAACAAGTTCTACAGAGGTCACTTCTGACAGATGAAGCAACCAATGCTCACAGGGTAAACAGTTGGCCAAGTGGCAACACCTTGGCATAAATTCACCCTGGATACACAGACGAACTATAGTGATAAAGTCAAAGACCCAAGAGTGCCGTCTTGAACACTTCCAGAAGATCCCACACACATTCCTAACGTATTGTCAACACTTTTATCTAAAAAATGACAAAAGTCTTCAAAGGCATTTTGGTGGTGAAATTCTCATTGAGTATATCTTAGAATGTTTCCAGGAAAGGGACTACCCTGTCAGTGCCCCAAGAAATGGTAAATGTGGCCCCATAAATACAAATTACACTTTTGTCTACTTATAAAATGAGAGTAGAAAATATCATCTTGTAGGTTGAAAAGGAAATTCATTGAGATGATCCCCTGAATGCTCTCAGTTCGTGTAGGACACCCTTAGCACTTTTCTTTATCTAGATGCATGCCAACAGGGGTGAAAAGAATCACTTTCCACATAGAAATATTCATTGCACACCATTTGTTGGAACCAAGTCAACAAACTAGTAGGCTGTCAGTCTGCCTATCATGCAGGATGTCCCTATGTTCATCTCCTGACATTTTGCTGTAGATAATGATCAGGCATGTTGAATGGAGCCTCCCAGATAACAAATAACTAGCTGTCCTATAGGAGAAGTAGTCTACCTGTCAAGAAGTCAAGGAGGTAAGCATTAGTTCACCCATGTATTTTCCCTCACCAGCTGCTATTGTTGATGGTTAACACTGATGGGGTGGTGTTTGTCTTTTTATTTATTTATTTTGAGGGAAAAAAAATCTATTTTTTGAAAGAAAAACTGTTGTTGTTTTGCTATTTCCTTTTTTATTACATCATCGTAGTCTCCATATTTCTCTTGTCACCATAGCACTCATGAACCATGACCATCTTCCCTTGTGTTCTCCCTCCCCTGTTTTGACTTTTCCCTCCATTGCCCTTGCTAATGCCTCAGATCTATGGTCAGCCTGCTAGCTTTGTCTTTTTCTTGACCTTTTGTTTGGTTCCTCTATATCCCACATGTTTAAGTAAAACTGTCTGATATATATCATCATCATCATCACATGTCTGTTGAGTCGAACACTGCTACTTCCTTTCCTTGTATGACCCCTTTTTTACTTCCTTTCAATGCTATGAGGCCCAAGTTACTGAGGGGGAAACTGAGTAAGCCAGCTTAAATAACCTGCCAAGGTCACAGGCTTGGAAGTGACAAAGCCTGGACAGGAAACTGGCATGAATTTGTGGTGCTTCAAAATCCATGCACTGAACACACTGTATGCTTCCTCCCCTACCCCTGCACCTGGATCTCAGGTACTAAACTGGTCTTTTCCCTGACCAGCTCATCCTGCATCTTCTGCATGGCTGAATACTCACTTTCAGGAAGAGAGAAACCCAGGGATGACCAGAAAGTACTGCCCCTTTACCAGACACCTTTGAGTCCTAATCCCCTCACACTATCTGTAAGGCTGGGGGTGATTTAGAGCTGAACAAAGTTAACTAGAGAAAGGTGGAGTTCCTAGTAATACCCTCGGCAGTGGGTCACCTGAAGGTGGGCAGCCAAAGCAGCTCTCTGCAAAGCACTGTCATCACCTTTTGCAGATCAGTAACAGAGCCTGCACATGTTCCTGCAATCTGTTCCAATCTCTGTGTTTTTAAATAAACCCTCTACGTCAGGCCTTTTATGCCCTTCCTCCCACAATGCCTCACGTTCCCAAGCTCACAGGTGTTGGGAGCATATCCTCACTGTGACTTCTCGTGCCTCTGCCAACGGCCGTGCTGGTAATTGTCATTATACCAGTTCCCAGAGGGCCTGTGAGCCACGTACTGGGCACAGAGCTAAGGGCTTTACATGGACTGCCTCATTTATTCTTCCCTGCACTGTACAAGTTAAGTGTTATTCCTCTCATTTTACAGATCAGGAAGTTGCAGCTCAGAGAAGCTAAATAACTTGCCCCAAACCACAGAGCTAATGAAGTGGCGAAGCTGGAACTTTGAACCTTTATCTGTCCAAATTCAAAACCTTTATGTCCCACCCTCTGCAAATAATATCTGAGAATATGTGACTGTCTCTTCTCTTTTAGAGGAGTAATGCCCTCAAAGAACTAGACTGCACCTTCCCCCTCTGCCCAGGAACCCAACTGGTTAATCCAATTTTTCTCTGGAAAGAAATAATCCTAATACCAAGGCTCTTCAATTACTCTGTACAATTAAGTCCTGAATGCTTGTTTGAACAATTAACTGAAATAATTATAAATGTATCTCTGTTACTACAATTGCATATTAACAAAGGCTCAGGGCCAATTAATCATTACTCTATCAATATCTAATTTGCATAAACCTATTCTCTTTAAAGACTCCATGTTTGGGGTGACAGGACTCCCTCATCGATTATGGAAATAACCCCATCAAACTCGCCTGAGGCCTTCAAAAGGAATAAAAGGGGTTGTCTGTTGTGGCTGCTTAGCACCCCTACCCAGCCCTTCCAGGGACAGGCAAGGATGGAGAACAAAGGGAAGAGACACAATGAATGTGCACTCCTCCAGCGGGAGAGCAGACCTCCAGGGCTTGGGTTGCAGAATGACGGGCAGAGGGGGCATCCAGCTAAGAGCAGAGGAAATGAGCATCTGAGCCTCCTTAGTGTCATCCAAATTCATTAATTCATGCATACATTTAATAAATATATCAAAAAATCTTTACTCTCTGCCGTGTAGCTGGTACTGGGAACACAAAGGTGAAGAGACTCTCCATGGCCTTCACTGAGGCAGACAGACAACTAACTCAGTGTTGCAAAACAGGTATTCCAGAAACAGAGGCTCAGATGGACTTTGATTTAGAAAATATTTGTTAGGGTTTAACACCTGTGATGAAAGGCAGGAGCGGAAGCTGGGCTGAGATAACTGTTGCACAAGACTCCATTTGCCGTGCTCAGTCACTGGCATGGGCCGCTCTGCCTAGGAAAACTCTCAGCAGCTGAGGGCAACCTGGACGAAGCCCACTATGCGCCTCTAGACACCCTGCTACTGGGCACCAAGCCCTTCTCCCAGGGGGAGGGAGTCTCCCACATTGCAAAATTGCAACAGAGGTTATGAAACACGGAGGAAGGGGCAGAGCGGGAGCTGAGAGCCATACTAACCCAGACAAGGGGCCCCCAATGCTGCCTCAAGGGGCAGGTGCTGAGGACAGGCTATTTGAAGGGGGTGATATTTGATCGAAGTTGAGATCTGAAAACTTCCCTGAAATTTAGGGAAAGTGTTTTGAAAAGAAAAGAAAAGAAAAACAAGACTTTTGAGACCATAGCCAGAGATTCTCTCTTCCTCCATGACTAGGCTTCTGCTCAAATGGGCTCCTTCATGTCTTTGGAGGAAGGCACAGTGAGGGCAGTCACCGTGGAGACGTGTGCATGGCAGGGTGCTGATGCCTCCACCAACCTCTTATCTGAGCAAGTTGTGTTGCTCAGATTGTTTACATCTACAAATGGGCAACACTTTTTTTTTAAATAATATAGTTTATTTATATCATTGTGTGCATTTTTCCATCTCAGCTGTAATCCCCGTGGGCTTCCCATCACCAAATCACCCATATGTCATGACCATAAAATGGTCAACACTTTAACTATGACATTAAAATATATAAGCAGGGCCCTCCCTGATGGCACAGCGAAGCCCAGCCAAACCGTGGCTGCTTCAGTGCGTGTTTGAAATCCCCCCCAGAAGTGATCCACATGGTGCAGCAGACCTCTCCTGTCTCGCCCTTCATCTATCTGCCTGTTCTGCTCCCCACTCTGTATCTCTAGCCTGTACCCCCATTTCTTTATACATAAATAAAACTGTTAAAATATACATATAAGCAAATACTCCTATGCATTTACAGATATGTATGCTTATATAAGAATCAAAAAAGCTGCAGACTGTCACGCATTGGAATGTTTACATTGGTTCTCTAATGTGTGAAGACTGGAAAAGGATGGGGAGTGATTACTTATGTTTTAATATTTTTTCACTTGTTAAAACAAGCATTTTTGTAAATGTTTTTGTAACTTAGAAGTAAAACTGCACATTCTGAAAAATAACCCGTCGGAATGTTGTTTGTTATTGTTTTAATTTTCTACGCACCACACCATGTCTTCAGAACGCTGGAGCCTGGCAGTTCACTCAGCGAGCAGTCACTCAGCCCTCCTGGATGGCTGCGTGATGCAGCAGGATGGAGGAGATGGACTCCGGATCTCAGAGTGTACAAGTCTCACTGCAGGGACTCAGTATTGCAGGTTTTATTCTGCATTAATGATATCAGTTAGAAAATAATGGGAACTAAAAAAAAGAAGCTACAGATATTGGAGCATGTGGCCACTGTGGAAAAAGCCAGTGACTTCACAAATTTACAAATCAACTTTAATTCTGATTATCTGCTTGATAAATGGTGACGTGTGGAGGGGAGAGGAGGAATAGAAAGGAAATCACCCCAATGCATGCAGGTAAATGCTCAAGGGGGCCACCTGGGGACAGTAGTCTCCATCCCTGTGAGGAAAGCTGCTCCCAGAGTAATGGCCTCAACTTAAACAGCCATGACACCTCAAACACAAGGATAAAAATAGAAGCCCCAGAAGGATTTAGTGAAAATAAAATGAAAGGTGAGAGCCCCAGAGGCAACCCTGAATTTGCTGGAGAGGCAAAGTGAAGTGCAAACTGATGGCCCCCAAGGTCAAGGGCAAGCAGCTTTATTGGAGGAAAGAGCTTAGGAAGGGGCAGCTTGACCTGGCCGCAGGGTGGACAGGAGGATATGAGAACCAGATGACAAGAGTGATTATAACAAGGATCAGGCTTCACTGGACACTCACAGATGCTTCGAGAAACTCTTAGACCTGCAAAACAACTGAATCTGCCTGACTCAGGAAAGGCAAAGGCAAAGTGACCATTTTGCACAAAATGCTATTCCAGACTTTGCATCAAGAAATACCCTCAAATGATTCCTCAGTCATGCCCTACAGCAGGCACAGCAAGGACAGCCATGGACAGACTCAGCTGCACACAAACACTCGGGATAAGCACTGTGGCGTGTCTGCTGTATGTGAGCACCAGCGCTATCTGATATACTCAGATATAACACGACTCCATTCCAAGCACCGTGGCATAAAGATGTATGAGAACTGATTTGTTGAAAAATTAACAGCCTAGTCAGTGTGGACCCTAACCTAATCCAGGGATTCTTGAATCTGGATCTTCATGAGAAATATCTGGGGGTCAACTGCAGCACCCCATCCCTAAGCCCTTGACCTACTAAATCTGAATCTCTGGCAGAAGAGCCTATGAATCATTTAAAAGAGAAGTTCTCCAGGTGGTGTATTGATTTGGCTAGATTTAGGGAAAATGATTATTTTTTCAAAGAGTATATCTCCATGGTTAACATTTCCCTAGCAAAATAACTTTGGTTTTTAATACTCAGTCTTCATGGAATGCAAATACTTCTCAATACAGTATTATTCCAACAATGTTTTTCAAGGAAAACATACATGCACATCCAAAATACTCAAAGTACTACATCTATTATTAAAATGTGCAAATAAAGAATTGAGTGACCTTCCAAATAAAACCAGTAGATAGGCAGAATGACATGCTGCTATTTTACAGGACTGGGGGTCAACCAACAGGACATGTCTCCCATCATTGAAGAACTCAGAATGTATTGCAGCTTCACTGTTATCAAGCAGGAGGATGGTAACTTCCAAATTATTTGGTTGTTGTTCAGTAGCAAAGTTTCAAACAGCTGCCATTCTAAGGTACCAGCTTGTAAATATATATGTTTCACTGAGTATGTTTTTATTTAAGAAATAATTAAGGATTTGGAGTTGAAGGAGAATGCCATATGACTTTGGCTATTAACAAAAAGCAGTTACAGCCCTCCCTGGTGGCGCAGCAGCTTAAAGCACAGCACAAGATGCTTAAGCCACTTCGGCATGAGTTTGATCCCCACGTGCCCCGGAGGAGATCCACATGGCGGCAGACCTCTCCTGACCTGTCTGCTGCTCCTCTCAGCAGTGTACTTCGTCTGTTCTGCTTCCCACTCTGTCTCGGGTGGATCCTCTCACCCTCCGCATCTCTGGCCTGTACCCCAGTTCGGTATGAAGAAATAAATCTTTAAAATTTAAAAAAAAAAAAAAAGGCAGTTATGAGGCCCTGGTTTACACATTGGAGCAGTATCAGAGCTTTGGGAATGAATTAAGTGGGGGGTGATTATATCTCAAATTTAGTAGTGGATCATAGCCATAAGGAGCCATAACTGGTGCAGGGAGGCTGTGAGCACCTGAGAAACTTCCACCTTATGATGTGGCATTATCTACCTGTGCTATCAGCGGAGAGGTAATTCAAGGCTAAGAAGGGAAAAGGCAGAGACTTTTGAGGACTTTCTTGCCTCTGGAGCTTGAAGTGTATATGAAGGGTGATGGAAGGACTGGACAGGAAACAGTGCATGTTTATTAAATACCTACTAAGTGCTAGGCACTTTACAAGGCCCTGCAGTTATGGCGGAAGAAAAATGCCAAATGAACATGATTTCAACCCTAAAATAATTCTGTAGTCCAGTTGAAGAGAAAGGCATTAAACACACCATATAGTCATGTGTCACTTCAAGATACATTTTGAGAAGTCTGCCACTCACTACTGCGTGAATATCACAGGGTATAATTACACAACTCCAGGTAATATAGTGGGCTATATACGTAAGTTCTTTGGTTGAGCCTATTGGGGTCACTGTCCTCTGTATAGTGTGCTGTTGACTCAGTGTCATTAGGTGAGGCAATGACTGTATTTAATTATAGTGATGAGGTGTGTTTTAAAGATAAAATAGGCAAAGATCTAAACTGGCTTGCAAGGAATCATAGGTGACTTCCCTGATGAATTAAAGATAAAGCTGGAATGAGAGATAGGTGCCAGCATCTTTTGAATAGGACACTGACCCACTTGAATATTCTAAATGAGTTGTGGTTTGGTGTATCTGAGTAAATATCTCCTACTTATCCAGTTTGGCAGGTTCTAATGTCTGGGAAATGAGAATGGATTGTTCAGGAGCATAAGGGCTATGTTTAAAACAGCAGAGAAACAGGTACCAGGCATGGGAAGGGGTTGTTTTGCAAAACAAGACACATGGAGGGGCAAGTCTACAGTGGGTATGGCTCAGCCCACATGGACTTGTAGCTAGCAAATCCTCCAGCAGCATGTGGTGTGGATTTAGGGATTCATGGACAAGCAAAATGGAACACAATATACTAGTGATGTTTTTTTCAAAGTTATTTATTTATGCATGAAGAGCTGGGGTACAGGCCAAAGGTGCAGGGACAGTGAGAGGATTCACCAGAGACAAAGTGGGAGCAAAACAGGTAGACTGATGAAGTACACTGCTGAGGGGAACAGCGGGTGGGTCAGGAGAGGTCTGCCATGCCATGTGGGTCACCTCCTGAGCAGGGATTGAACTCATGCTGAAGTAGCTTTAGCTTCTCAGTGCTGTGCTTTAACCCGTTACACCACTAGGGAGGGCCTGTGATGATTTTTTTTTTTAACTCTTAAAAGACTTAGTAGTCTATCTTGGAGAATAGCTCTCAAGGAGTGCCATGTTGTGAGCCCTCCTGAAATGCACAGGTGGTTTCAACTTTACTCTGGAGAACAGAACAAACCAAGTAGATGATGTTTGCACAATGTGGCCCTCCAGAAAGGTCATCAAATCATTTTAGAGTCTGCAAAACTCCTAAGATAAAATGACATCCAAGCATTTATTCCACAGTTATTTTCTGTAGATGCAAGGACCTGTGCTGGAGGAGGATAGGAGGAAAGATGCTGGAAGAAGTGATTACTGCACATGCAAAGGCCCTGAGGCTGACTGGAGCATAGCAAGTAGGGAACACCTAAAAATAGGTCATGGCAGTTCAGGGGCACAGAGTCAATGAATAAGCCTTGAGAAGGCAGGGGAGCACAGCAAGGCAGGGCCTGGAAGACCACCCCATGATCAATGAGACGGCATGAAAAGGTTCTGAGCAGTGATAAACTCAGTCAACTTCACTTCCAATAAACTATTCCAGCTATCCCAAGAACAGGTCAGAAAGTAGAGTGAGAGGTTATGGTAGAGCCAAACTTCAGAGACAAATCCACCCATTACACCAGGAGTATACTGAGTTTGGACTGGGGTAGGGCTACCCCAGCCTATTTTTTGGCTAGCAGGATCATGCCACATCTGAGAGCTATGGAAATGCAAATTCTCGGCCCTACCTGTACATAATAAATCAGAATTGTTGGAGTAAGACCCACAAATATGTTTTAATCAGGTTCCAAATGACTTTTAGATGCTCTCAAGTTTGAGAAACACTGGGACAGGATTGTAACGGACGAAGTGAGGGGAGGTAGATTCTGAAAAAGCAAATGAAGGGCCCAATAAAGGATGGTGAATAAATTTTATAAATTGACATCATAAAGTACTATGGAACTGTTAAGAAGAATCAGGTGATTACACTTGAGGAAATAAACTTTTGATGTATCTTTTTCATTGTCATCATTTGCTAACACTTTTTGATTAAACAAGATGCTGGCTAAAAGTATGCTATTCAATTAAAAATATATAAACAGAAATGCCTATGACTTACATATCTATATGTGTATTTAAGAATAGAAGAAGCTAATGAATACCATCTATTAAGTGTTAACATCGATAATACAGAGAGAAGAGTTGGAACTCATTGTCTACATTTTAATATGTTTTGTATTTTTTTTACTTTGAAAAAAACATTTTTACAAATGCTTTTATAACTACAAGCAAGTTTTATAATTACACAAGTGTATGAACGTGTCCCTAATACCTCCAGTGCAACCGTGTAGCACTAAGGGACTTGGAGCAGTGACCCCTCGGCACAGAGCGCACAAACCAAGAGGTGTGTGTGCTAAACCCGGCTCTGCCCCGTGTCCTCATCACTCCCCTCCAACAGGCTGAATCCACATTCTTAACTGCCCCTTGTCACTATCTAGGACTCCATTTTTTAAGTTATTTTTTTGTCCTCAGAAGGATTTGGAGAGTTACTCACCAATCTAAGCTCATTTATTCACTCAGGGTCCCTGACCTCATTCAACTATAATTTCTACTGGGACTTTTAGTGTGTGTGTGCGTGGCTGGTTATGGGAGTGACAGCTAGGGAGGTGGGGTGTTCGGGGAGTGATTAGGGATGGTGACATGTGGGCACTGGTCACTCCATTTGGACCCTTTTGGTGTCCACAAAACAGGAAGCTAGCTGAGATTGTTTTCAGCCAATCACATGCATGCTCACAATGCTGATTTTTCCTTAGAACTTTCCATCAGGAGTATGGCCACTGGCAACAGGGGAAATGGGCCATCTCTGGGTATCATGCTGTGCTCACTGGGGCATTACCAAAATGACAAAGACCCGCAGAGGTGCTTAGCTGTCCCGGAAGTGTCAGTGTCAAGGGGTGCTGGGAGGAGCAGTGAGTGCAAGCAGCATTCTCGGCTCAAAAGAGCCAACTATGCTGATTCAAAAAAAAAAAAAAAAAACATTTTCAAAAACGCCTGTGGGTAAATTTGAGCTGCCCACAGCTCCCCAGGGGCATCTCGAACTTGCTGTCGAGCCATTTCTGTGGATTTCAGTCAAATTCTAATTTTAGTGTTCATTAAACACGGGTAATTCCCCAGCCGGTCCCTGCCTCACCTCGTACACAGAGTGCGTCGGCAATATAGGTCACTGAGGCTTCGAAAACACTCCACATCAGAGAAACCTTTTCATTATGAGTATTAACTTTATAAATAATGATGACTTTCAAAGTTTTCAAACTGGAGATGGGGGCAGAAGGTGGATGTGAAGAGAGCCAGTAGCCTCCTTGTGAACACTGGTGTGTGTGTGTGTGTGTGTGTGTGTGTGTGTGTGTGTGTGTGTGTGTGGCTGGTTATGGGAGTGACAGCTAGGGAGGTGGGGTGTTGGGGGAGTGATTAGGGATGGTGACGTGTCTGCACTGATCATTCCATTTGGACCAATGATTTTTTTAGAGTGATTCTGCAGTATGTGGTGTTGGAAAAACACACAGTCACTATCACACACATGCACATGGGTACACATGTCCACTGTCCATCATGGATATAGTGTATTTATTGAAAACAGACTGCTTCAAACAATACATGATGTCTTCCCATCTTGATAAGGAAAGACAAAGTCCTCATAGCTCTATCAGTTAATATCATTTAAGCTGAAAGAAGCAACAACAAAAATGAGTGGCTTAAACCCTAAAGATATTTAATACTTTATAGAATACCCCACAGACGTTGGTTCTAATCCTCAGGCTCAGAACCTCAAGATCACAAAGAGGCTGCTGCAGTGCCAAACATCACTTTCTTACACAATAGCATCCACTGCATTGACAAGTCCTAATTGTATGATCAGGGGCTACACTAGACAACACTCTGAAATGTTTTCTCCCTTTTCCATACCTCTGTAAAGGTTGCTCCCTATGCCTGAATTGTCACTCCCTTTTTCAACTGTACAGGTAAACTTCAACTCTACTTTAGGATCTAGCACAGGAGTCAGCTTCTAAAAGATGGTCCTGGACTAAGCTACCTGTTGCTCCCATATTGTTTGCTACTATCACAGTCTGTCTCCATCCTTACGCTCAAGGCAAGGACTGGGTCTTGCCTGTCTTCTTTCCCTATGCTTTATGCAAGACTTGGCTCCTTGTTGACTCAATGAGGAGCAGAAGAAAACCGCCCCTGTGCCATCCTGAACTCAGAAAAAGCAAGCTGTTTCAATACAGTTCATCATACAGAAAGGTCAGTCCTGCAGGCTTGGTTCTTGTTACCTTGTGTGGTGCTACAGATTGACCCTACCTGCCAGCCCCAAGAGATCAGTACATTCTTTAAGTCACACAGAATAATGATGGGGCTGTTATGAGGTAGTTAAAAGAAAATGGGCATTTTTGTGCTAAACTCTGGGATGCGGGGGAAGGATGTAGGAGAGAATCAGGGTGGGTATTGCAGGAGGGTGGGTATTGCTCCTTCGCCTTTGGCATCCCCAGACTCCAAGAAAGTGCCTGGTCATGCTGCCTGGAGTTGGGTACAAATGTAAGTGGCAGCAGGCCCAGGGTGCTGGAGCCCTTCCCAAAGGGTAGCTGGCATGGGGCCTGGAGGCGCTTGGCAAGTGAGGAGGAGTGGGGTCTGGAGACACTTCCTGCTCCTCACTCCTGGCCCCAAGACTAGACCAGCAGACAGGTTCCAGCTCTCTACAGGAACATGGGGTTGGTGAGATAGAGGCCAGAAGACCCTGGCCTGGGTAACTGAACTGTAGTTTCCAAACTATCTCAGACGTGGGCAAGCAGGAAGATGCCACAGAATGACCAAACCTCTTACTGGAATGAAACCAAATTGTCGAAGTCTGAATCCCAGCTCTGTCACTCACAAGCTATGGAACCTTTGATAGTTAACTGGGCCTCAGTTTTTCCATCACTCACACTGGGTCAGTCACAGTTCCTGCAATGTCAGACTGATATTAGAATCAAGTAAATTAATACATTTAAGTGCTTGAAAGATTATATGGTGCCTAGGAAAGAGCATTTGAAAAAGTTTAAGGGCTTCCTGACAGTTGCCAAGGAAATAGAATAAATTATTCCAATGGTCAAGCCCAATAGGTGTAATGGCTTCTTCAGTATTTCTGAGGAAAAAATTAAAAAACAAATGAAAATGTTATATTATATCGACTGATGAAGAGTTAGGGGACCATTAGGGACTATGTCCGAAAACTTAGGCAGTCCTGCTTTCTAAGGACAACTTAAGGGGTCTTTGAGGACAAAGTGTAAGGGATCATTCTAATGCTCTATGAGCAACAAAAATGTTTCAGGTGTGGTGACAGGTATAATAATTACCAAATAATTGTAGTGAGTTATTTTCTCAACATATGGACTTTGGGGGGTAGCAATAACATTCAGATGTTCTCCCACATGCAAAGGTTTATGGTTTTCAGTCCAATCAGTGTAAAGATAACTTTAGCTGAGAAAAAAAAAAAAAGATTACATAGCACATCATTTATACCATATAAATAAACAATAAAAACTGAAACAAGATGATTCATGAAAACACCAAGGTGGAGACAGCCCCAACTGTCCAGTTTATCCAGTTGGGGTGATAGGCTCCAGCTACATAATACAACATGCCAGGGTAAGAAGCCACTGGTCATTAACTTGGTGAATGAGACCAGGTTAAGGAACGCTAAAGAAACACCAAGAACAAGGTAGTGTTGAAGCACAAATCTTTGCTTTTTCCCAGTATGGACAGTATTTCATTCCATAACATGGCTTAAAACCAATCAGTATAGACCTTTATATGAGCTAGGTATCCAAGTGTTTGCTATTTAAATCTGTTGCCATGGGCAGCGTAGAAGAATCTGAAGTCTGGGACAAAGAGTCACAGACAAGTCCATGAACATTACCAAAGCTGAGGATTGAGCACTGGGGAGTCTCAGGAGATGAGGCCGAAAGCTCACCCCCAAAACCTGCAAATGCGCAGGGGATGAACCCTACAGAGCAGACATGGCAAAGATGAGATGGGCGGAAAACCAGAAAGAACGTGGTCTGCCCCTTGAAATATCAAATTAAACTATTACCATCTTGATCGTTTGATCAGCATCTGTTACTAATACAGAAAACACATTTCACCTTGGGGCTCTGTCCAAGTATTCAAATGTGCCCTGCTCCAATATTCTCCAGCCCCTTGTATCCTACCAGCCCTGGAGTTAATATTGTTTATGGGCTGCTGGTTTCCTTTGATTATTTTTATTGACGTTCAGTGCTTATGAATCAGCAGACTGACGGCACCTCTGGAGCCAGAACTTTCCACAGATGCTGACCTGCGCTTCCCTTACTCTTCTCAGAGGACCAAGATCCCAACCCAGAGCACCTGATGCAAGACCACAGTGCCACATTGAATCGGCACAGAAGTGAGGGCACCTGGAAGAATCATGGGGGGAGCAGAGCACCTACCCAAACACCTCTGTCGTCACCCCACACACACACATACCACGTACATGATGCTGCTCCTATCACTCTGTGTCTCTGATCCACCCTGGAGGGGATCCCATGTAGAGATCCACTATGTAGACCCCTTTGCACATGCTGTTCCCTCTACCCAGGGAAATACTTTCCCATCTCTCCCCAGTAAGATTCGTTCTTACAGACTCTACTCCAATTGCACTTTGACCTCTTTTGAACTCTCATTCGCTATGCTTGGAGTACCCTAAAGCTGCCTCTAATTTAACCACGGTCAAAGTCTCCTATTGTTCCTGCTTTTGCTCCCAGATCCTTCCTGGTGCTAATCCTTGCATGAGAAGTGGATGAATAATTTTTTCAAATGTGTTATTATTGCACAGTATATCAGATTCCTACAGGCGCTGGAACAAATGACTGCAAATTTAATGACTTAAAACAACATCCATTTTACAGTTCTAGAAGTCAGAGTCCACAATGACTCTCACAGCTAACAGCAAGGCATGGCAGAGCCACATCCCTTTCAAAAGTTCTAGGAAAGAATCCATTTTCTTGCCTTTTCTAGAGGCCACCTGCTTTCCTCGGCTCAGGGTCTCTTCTTCCATTTCAAAGTCAGCAGCACCAAAATAAACCCTAGAAATCATAAGGCTACCAGCAGTAGACAGAGGAATGTGGCATCACAGGGAAGATAGGCCACATGGATTATGGCGGAGGATTAGGGCTGTTAAGGTGTGGTAACATGCATCTATAACCCCTAAATCACAAGCAGTGCTATAAACCAATGTTACATCAATGAAGAGAAGTCACATTTTTTTTTTTAAGTCTAGCAGCAGACATCCCCTCTCTCCTTTCTCTCTCTCTGCCTCTGTCTGACTGGCCGTTTGTCTCTCTCTCTCTCTCTCTCTCTCTCTCTCTCTCTCATACACACATAGACATCCATCGTCATATCTACTTCTCTGACCCTAACCTTGATAAGTCCAATGGATCCACCCATAAAATCTACAATAACATCTACTTCTAAGATCTTTAATCACATCTTCAAGGTCCCTTTTGCTATATAAGAGAGCATTCACAGGGTCAGGGGACTAGGATATGGACCTTCAGGGGCCACTATTCTGTCTACCACAGAAATGGGACATAGAAACAAATCAGAGGGAAATAAATCTAGTTACTTCCTCCTGTGTGACTCTGGATAGATTACTTAACCCCTCTGGACATATTTCTTCTTCCATGGAACTTCACAGTGCTATTCTGGGATAGAACTGGATTCGTATCACAGAAGAAAGCACTTTTAAATATCAAAACAGAAAGCAAGTGCACGGTCTTGTTTCATAATTGCTTGAAGAAATCTGGCAGCAAAAATGACCTCAAGGAGATATGATGTACAATGAGAAAAGAAGCACACAACACATATATTATTTAGACCATTAAAAGAAAGTCACAAAGTGAATGGATATGGCCAAAGTTGTTTTCAAAGGTAAAGTCACATCTGAATTTTTTAAGTGAAAGCTTGTATATTTGATCACTTGTAAGTCATCAAGCACTGTCATAGTTGATACTCATTACCCTATAGAAATACCTAATTCACACATGGGGAATTGGAGAACTTAAGAGACCCTAAACAGACACAGGCAAGAAGTGGCAGAAGTAAACTGAATTGAAATCCAAGCTTCAGAATGCAAAGCCTCTGTTCATCATCACAAGCTCTGTACATAATCCCAGCTATTATAGCTCTTTCCAGGCAGGACAGTTTTGTTGATTTCTTTTTATCTGACATACACTCCTCCCAACATCCCTCAAACCTTACACTTGCTGCACAGACCGGACTCCCTCACAGGAGCTATCATCTGTGTCCCTCCAATTGCCCCCTCTCAACAGCCCAAGGGAGAGGTGAACTGGTGGTCCCAGGAAAATTAATATCCTCCTGCAGAGAGCTCTGAACCACTGACTATGGTATCTGGTGTCAATACTCCAGATCCCTTACGCTGTGGAAAGGATCACTGGGAGTGTGTGTTTATACCATTGCCCAGAAGTCTGGATCAGCGATCAGCGTTCAGTTTCAATGTCCACTGTGTCAATTAGCATATGCCTGCAGCTTCACTGACTGTTCCTCTTAGCTATGAATGTACTAGATGCTTGCTCAGGATCTGCTTGGAAGTGAGAAGCTCCACTAACACATGTAAATAGCACAACCTAAAAAGTTGTAATAGTTCTTAACATATGTCAGGAAAAGAAAAACAACCCTGTAACTGAATTTAAAAATAAAATGATATGGAGTCCTCCCTGGTGGCACAGTGGGTTAAAGTGCAACACTAAGAAGCTAAAGCCACTTCAGGATGAGTTCGATCCCTGCCCTAGAGCTGACCCACATGGCATGGCAGACCTCTCCTGACCTGCCCGCTGCTCTCCTCAGCAGTGTACTTCATCAGTCGGCCTGTTCTGTTCTCCGCTCTGTCTCAGGTGAAGCCTCTCACCGTCCCTGCACCTCTGGCCTGTAGCCCAGCTCTGTATGCACAAATAAATACATCTTTTTTTAAAAAAATGGCATAAAGAAACGTGAAGTCTAAAATTAACATGGTAGGGGGTGAATGTGGTGAACTAACTTGGTGTGTTTTTCACAGAACAAGGAAAGGCGCAAATAGATGTTGAGAGGGAAGGTAATAGGTAAGAAAAACAAATGGCAGCTCTCCAACTCCAGCATATGGATAATGGATGGTGCAGAAAACCAAAACAAAGGAAAGAGATACATGCACAGCTACAGTGAAGCAGAGTTAAACTTACTCTGTAATTGAAAAGGCAGGCAATATCAGCACGAGGGAGCCCACAGCTAGACAACAGCCCGAACAGCCGGTTTTATTGTGGCTGGTTGAGAGGTTTTGTCATTTTAATTCAGAAAGGACTGTTGAGAAGATTCAGGCAGGAAACTAGTTACCCATAAAAGAAGAAAAATCTCCCAACAGAATGTGCCAGGCCATGGTGCTTTGAAAGGGGGGAAATGATTAACCTAAGAATAGAAGAATAATTTGCCTAGTCTGATAGGCTGTGGCATCAGAAGATGATTACATGGCATTCTTAGTCACACAGTTGAAATTCACGTGTGATTTTAGGGGAGAAAATAAGTAAAATATTAGAGAAATGTAAAATTATGAACCCCACATTTTTAACTCAGACTTGATCAAAGTGTAATTTAAAACAGAAGTCAAAGATAACCTTCAGAGATTGAGAAATTCTGATTATTGATACAGAGCTGTGAGACAGGATGCACTGCCTAAGCTATTACCGCCTATATTTACATAATGATAAAAGCTGAATAATCAGATGCCTTAAAATACCAACAGTATAAATATTAACCAGTCTGGGGTAAGAGTCCTTTCTTGTCAGAACTATGCTTTTATGAAAAACAGAAGTCTAGCTAATTTGTTCATTTAAAGTTATGATGTAACATTCTGGTTTAGCCCTAGTTGTTAGTTGTTAAATAATACTAAACTTGAGGTAATGATTGTTTTATAATGGGGTAATTTTCACTTACTCATGTTTTTGTTTTAGGGAACTGGATTTCAATGGACGCCTCAAACGTAACAGCCATGACTGAACTGATGTTATATACATCTCAACCAACATAAGAAGCCCTATTCTCTTGAAGTTATGAAACATATGAAATGAAACAACATGAAATCTTTCTTTTCTCTTGTATAAATTATGGTGCAAGTGAAAATAAATGGTGATTACGACAAACTTTTTAAAACAGCACTGCATCTTGGCTTTATCCTCATCTGTGTTCAGGCTAACAAAACAAAAGCTAAATTACAATAAAGAACTCAAATACTAGCCCATGGTATACCATGATTGGTGGTAAATATTCAAAATGTTCATATCATTAAAAAATACGAATAAAACTAATACAAACACTATAAGGCAAAATACAAATAAAACCACAATCATCCGCAGAATAAAAGATATTCCAAAATCTGCACAACCTCCCTTTCTTAAGAAGGGGTGTTTCCATAGCTACGTAACAAGCAACCCCAGCACTTCCTGGTTTGAGACCGCCACTGGGTAATATTACTAACAACTCTCAGGATAGCTGCATGGGCCCGCTGACCGGAGCTGTGTGAACTGATCTTGGCCTGACTTGCTGGCAGGTCAGACGGGCTGGATGGGCACATCAGGCAGGGAGCTTGGCATGCAAGGAAGCAGGTACCAGTCAGGTGGAGAGTTCTTGAGGCAGGCAGGCAACAGTGTGACCCAGCCCCCATGAGTCTTCATGCTTTCTTTCCTCTCAGTGTGCTCTCTCTCACATCCTTTCGTGGTCTCGCCTCATCTGTCATCATGCTCGTCCTCCGTAGACAACTTCTGTCTGCTTTTATCTCTGCCTCAGACTCCTGTGTGCACACTTACACATGTGTGCACACCCATACCCCGGGTGTCCATAATCAGACACACAGGCTCCGCGCCCACACTCCCAAGTGCCTTCTGTAGTAACATTATTAAGGCCACAGGCGATAGCCTTGGAGGCTAGTGGCATAAAAAGGCCGATTAATTCTATTTACCTACAGTGTTTTGTTTTGCTTTTTCCACTTTTAAAAAATGACTGTACTAGTTGCATTAAAAAAAAAATAGTTATGGCCCCTCCCAATAACTACCTCCCAATAAATGGTGCAATGGGATAAAGCACAGCAATATGAAGCTATTGCAGCCACTGCAGCACAAGCTCGATCCCCAGCCAAGGAGCTGACCCATGTGGTGTGGCAGACCTCTCCTGACCTGCCAACTGCTCCCCTCAGCAATGTACTTTGTCAGTCAGCCTGTTCTGCTCCCCACTGTTTCTGGTGAGTCCTCTCACCTGCCTTGGACCTCTGGCCTGTACCCCAGTTCTGTATATATAAATAAATAAATCTTTTTAAAAACAGCTATTTAGTTAATAGTAAAACAGTATAGCATATTGATGAAATACTTGCAGCAAATATGACCAATGAGGGTTCAAGATACAATCAAATTTAATGGTGAGTATGTATGTGCAAATTTTAACACTAGATAAGATATGGTTTTTAAAACTCTGATACCTTTCTGGTGGAATTATAAGTGTTTACAACCCCTCCAAAAAAGCAATTTCACATGAGTCACATATGACTTTAAATATAAGTCACAGAGCTATAAAACCATTAGAGGAAAGTATAAAGGTTTTGTTAATGATCTGAGGATGGATAATGTCTCTCTATAAAAGGCAAATATCCCAGAAGCCAAAATAGAATATTGACACACACGTCATCATGAAAATTAAATCATTATATGACAATAGACTCCAGAGCTAAGTTAAAGACATCAAGAGATTGCAAGGGAAGCAAAGTGAGTCTTCCAGCTAAGGCTGAAGACAAGATCAATCACTTACCCAAAAGCAACCAGAAGAAATTTAGCAAAACAATTGTAATCTTTTAGACCCTGGAAGTCAACAAAGACATATAAGAATCTAAAAAAGTATTTACACGTATACAATTGCTGTACATTATATAACATTCTGTAACATTCTGGACTGGGGTTATAATTACTCACCACTATCCCCATCGTCATTACCACTATCATCACCATCATCTCCATCACTACCATGGGTTATCACTCCTCTGCCAGCTAGGTTGGCAGAGATCCTGCTAGGATGGGTAAATGCGAGGAATGGTGGCTTCAAACACTCACTAAGTTACCCCAAATGCAGTGATGTTATAAGTGGAGGGGACAGTCTTAGACTTGGGGAAGATGAATGTCTCTACTTTTCTGAGGTGGTAGTCTTAGTTGGGAGGAAATATTTCTGGTGGAGGCTTCCCATGTGCATACAGGTATACACACACAGAAAGAGAGAGAGGGAAGTGAGTGGAAAAGACAAAAATATAATACTCCTCCAATGGAATACTCCTCAACAGTCAAAGTAATAAAGTCGTGATCATGCTACAACATAGATGAACCTAAAAACCATTATGCCAAATGATAAAACCAGATGGAGAAGACTCCATGTATAATGATTTGATTTACTATAAAATGACTAGAGAAGGTATTATTATTTTTTTTTTGACAGCGAGGAAGGAAATTAATAGTCACCTAAGGCTATGGATGAGAGCATGGAATAATTGCAAATGGTCACAGGGAAATTTCTGGGTTGATGGAAAGTTCTAAAACTGATTTGTAGTAACAGTTGCACAGCTCTAGATGTTTAAAAATATGGTAATTGTACACTTAATTGATCAAATTTTAAGGTATATTAATTACACCTCAACACCACTATTTTAAAAAAAAAGAAAGATGGGAAATAATCTACACACCATATCTAACACAAGAATATCCATACCATATAAGGAACAGATCAAACAAAAACAGAACCAAGTAGATACATAGACAATTCACAAAAGACCTAGCCATAGCCATATGAAAAAAGATGTCCCATTCACCCTGGAATCAGAGAAAGACAAGTAAAAGCAATGTCCTTGTGACCTCTTTTGTCTTCTCAAGAGTCTACAGAGAAAATGTTTGTCCCCATTCTACAGATTAGGAACAGAAGCTCAGAGAATGTCAATGACTTATCCAAATTCACCCCTTCAGCTAGTGAGTGAGGGTATTCTGTCACTCCATTTGCACTGCCTCCCTCAGCTCCCTCCTTCTTATCCTCACCTCAGCATGCACACATATAGCTAACATACTGAGACATCACCAAATGTGACAGGCTGGGAGTGGCCTCTTAGATCAGTAAAGCACTATGGCGGGCATTTGCATTCTTCCTATTAACACCTAATGGTCCATCAGGGTCCATTATGGATTTTTAGTTTTCTCCTCATGGGTAGATATTGAGATTTCATTAAAGTTAATTTATCACCAGAGCCCTGAGTCTAGGTAGGATGGCCATAGAATGTGGCAGAAGCTGAAGTTTGTGAATGCCTTTCTGACAGCCATTCAGGGACATACCTCTCAACCCATACTTTTAGTTCCTAGAGATCAAGGACACTGGCTGTCATGGGAGCCAGTAGGGAGGGACCTACCCACAGCCTACTCAAGCACCACTTGGTTGGGACTCAATATCCCTGGGTTACTGACTAGGCACATGATCGTCACCTTGAACACCTGAGCAGGTTATTCACCTCCGTTTGTGTTTCAGACTAGCCTTCTTGCAATTGTTATCTCACCCCCTCTACCCCACAGGACTCTTCTAATCTTGGGAAGAATTGGAAGAGAGTCTGGTGAGAACAGGCTTAGGAAAATATAACACAAAAACAGGCATCACTAGAGTCCTAGAGATAGGACTACATTAGCCCATGGGGAAAAGAAATCAAGCCTTGGATATTAAAGGTTCTAATAAATCACATTAAACTGCTCTACAAAAATAGGTCCAACTCAAAAGCCACCTAGAGCAATAACAAAGACTTCAAAAACAAAAGACTATCTTAACCAAAACCTGTATTCCAGGGTTTTTCTCCCAGGATATGGGGCACCTCCAGACCACCCCACAGAAAACTGAGCAGCACTGGAGGGGAGGAAGAGCCAGACTCAGGAGGAGCAGGCACCATGCACACAGCAGGCAAAGATGAAGGCCAGAGTGTGACCCAGACCAGGATTAAACATGACAGCACAATGGTATTAGTATTGCCAGGTTCTCCAGTGATCTCAACATCATCAGAGTCTGAGAACTACTGAATGAAGAGATTAGCAATGTCTGGTGGATAAAGCAAATCAACTTTTTGGTCCAACCCCTGTGAGCTAAGTGATGGTAGATATGTTACTTGCTCAGTACCTGGTAAGTCGTAAATGTTGAGTAAATAAAGCTGCATCTTATTGCCTGGTACATGAGGTGCTAGAGAAGAAGATCTGAGTATTTAGGACTTCAGGGAATTCCCTCTACGCACCAGAGTAGGTAAACGGTGACTAATTCCCTTTATCATGTCCCAGACCCATGTAAGAACCAAATATGGTGATCAATCATGTAACACTGTACTTTGGGGGAGCAGTAATATTTGGGAAGGGGTACATGAAGAAAGAGGGCTATTTACTAGAAAAATCCCAAGAAAGTTACAATAAATCTTCAAAAGCCCAGGCTAAGCCAAAACAAGATTTGGACTATCAGAGACTAAACCTTTTCATCATCCCAAGTGTTTCCTCTGTACAGTATGCACTGATTACTCAAGGATAAAAGGGAAATTTGGTGAACAAAATCATTCACTCGTCCATTTTTTCATTCACTCACTGAGGGCATGATGATGAAGGGTCTGGATTCCAGGACCAGCTGTCTGATTCTGGGACTTCTCGCTGTGTTAGTATCACTTAATAGCTCCGTGTCTTAGTTTTCTCTTCTATAAAGTAGAGATGATAATAATAGGATTGCCCTCATGGGGGAATTGGGAGGTTTCAACTAGTTATGTAAGTTATTTCCTTGCAAGAACACAGACAGCACTATATAAATGCTGGCTATGGTTATAACCCATTTAGTTTCTCCTGAGGAATGACCTTGTGTTGCATTCTGAGGATACAGCCATGGATACCCTAGTCCTGCCCACCCGGGGGTTTCCCTGCAAGGGAAAGAGGTGGACAGATAATTCAATTACTGTGGCCCAGTGCAACTGGACTCTCAAACAAGTATGGTAAATAATGACAGAGAGACTAGAGAGGCCAGCATTTAAGGAAGTTTATTTTTATTTTTATTTTTTTAGAGATTTATTTATTTATGCATGTAAGACCTGGGGTAGAGGCCAGAGGTATGAGGGCTGAGAGGATTCACCAGAAACAGAGAGAGGAGCAGAACAGATGGATCTACTGAAATACACTGCGGAGGGGAGCTAGACAGGAAAGGTCTGCTGACCCATGTGGGTCACCTCCCTGGCTGAGGATCGCTGAGGATCGAACTCGGGCTCCATTGACTCGCAGTTAGCTTCAAAGTGCTGTACTTTAGGAAATTTAAACAGAATCCCCAAACCTAAGCTCAATCAAAGAATATTTGGGTAATTTTTCAAAATGCAGATTTCCTGGACCGATCCTTGGAGATTCACTTGTGAATCTACATTTGTGAATGGATTCAGGTAATCCCCCTAGGAGACCTTCATCTTCAGCCAGGCGTGGTAACCACTGGAAGAAGGGCAGAAAATTAGTTAGGGAAGGAAAAGCACAAAGTCCTGGGTGAAGAGAGGAGTGGACCAAGGTTGGGTGGGCACAACATGGCTTGCTCAGACCTTCAATTTGCATCCTAGATGCCCTCAGCATTGATTTAAGTTAGCACCTTCCACCCACCTATTCTTAGTCTCTGCCTCTTCTTTATTCTCTTTTTCTCCAAGTATCTCCCCCCAGTTCAGAGTTGGATTATTGAGTATATTGGTTTGTTTGCCATCTCACCAGACATATTAAGTTCTGCAAACTTAGAGATTGTCTCTGTTTTTTCTTCACTATGTGGCTAGCACTAACACAGGACCGTTTACACAGTAGGAGCTCAGCTAATTTGTTATAGAACGACTTAAATCACTGCATATATTGATATTTGGACATGGCCAGTTGAAATACATTTCTATTTGTTTAATCAGCATTATAGACTTCAGTCTCCAAATCATTGTGCAGCTCAAGACTTGTTTTTTGTTTGTTTGTTTGTTTGTTTTTAACCTTCCTAGAGATGTTTCCACTATTTTTTATTTCTTTAATTCTCATGTTTCTTCAAACTAAGATACCTGTAGTGTCTGAACATGCCTGACACCATCTTAGGCAAGCCCACTGCTAAAGTCACCCTTCTAAGATGGCACACAGGGTATGGTTCATATCTAAATGGGGCTGGTGAATTCTTCATTTAGATGGCAGGCCATTCCCAAAAAAGAGCACACAGTCCTCTTGTCAACAAATTTCACTCCTCAGATCATGAAAAATGTGGATGGTATATGGACAGCTGACAAAAAAAAAAATGAAAACATAAATTGACTTAGAGCATCAAAATATGCATTTCAAAACCCAATGAGATCCATATTTCATCTGACTTGTGAATGATCCAAGTTGAAATGTATTTCAACTGGCCATTTCCAACTATCAATATATGCAGTGATTGGATTAATTCACTATACAACAAATTAACTGAGCTCCTACTGTGTGTCAGGTCCTGTGTTAGTGCTAGCCACGTAGTGAATGATCCCAAGAGTATGTTAAATATTGCCATAAACTGAGGGTCTTGACAGATATTGGGGAATCAGAATGTGGAATTTTAAAGGAATTCTGGACCAGGAACAAAGGACCCAGATGTTAGTGCTGCCTGAATGAAGCAGAAATTGCAGGTAAAAATAACTGCAGTAAACAAAGAGCACTGCTATTAAACTCTAAATACTAGTACATCACTCACTCACTCATTCATTTAACAAAAATTTTAATAAGCATTTTCTATTTCCCAATCCCTGTTCTATTCCAATGTCTGGGAATATGGCAGTGAATCAAAGTGACACAAATTCCTACAGTTAAGGAGCTCCTCCTTTCATGGGGGAGGCATATAGTAAACAAACAAGAAATTATATAATGTAATTATAAATATATAACATCATGGTGATGAAAAAGGTATGATAATAAAATAAAATGAGAAGGGAGGCTGAGAATGACAGAGGTAGAGTGGTGTTGCCACTTGAAATAGAGTGACAGAGCTCTCCCTCCTGGCACAACAGATTAAAGCACAGCACTAGGAAGCTATCTGCAGCCACTGCAGCCTGAGTTTGATCCCTGGCCAGGAAAGTGTCCCACCTGGCACAGCAGACCTCTCCGGTCTCACCCACTACTCCCCTCAGCAGTGTATTGCAATCTGTCTGTTCTGCTCCCCACTCTGCCTCCAGTCAACTCTTAATTCCCACATCACGGATCTGTACCCCAGTTCTTATATGCATGAATAAATAAATCTTTAAGAAAATAAGTGGGTGGACAAAGCTGTTCTCATGGAAAAGAAGGTGAGGAACGTGGATTTCTGGAGGAAGAACAAAGTGTGCTATGTTTCTGAGGTAGGGCTCTGCCCAGTGTGTAAACACACAGGCTCCCAGGCGGTCGCATGGATGGCCAGAGGAGAGAGAGTGTGAAACAAAGAGAGGGAAAAGTATTATTATTCTTCGCTAATAATAGGGAGCAGGGAGGCAGAAGCAGGCAGAATGTAGAGTCTTTCAGGCTAAGGTAAAGGCTGGCTAAAGCCCTTTATAAAATAGAAAAATTAACACAAGTTTGGGAGGCTAAAGAGAAAGATTGAACTAAAACTTTAATCAGAAAAACTGTTCAACAACGGCTAATAAATGAGCAGGATGCCAAACACCCTTAGCTATACTCCAATGCCACTCGGTATGATTTAGGACGCCGCTGGACCTACAGCATCACACTACTCCACTTTTCCCCTGAATTCAAAAATCGGGCACAGGACCAATTGAGAATATGCTTCTTTCACCACAAATGAGAGAAATTGACATTTCCAGATATTAAATGGGTTCCCTGTTATTTTTAGGGCTTGGACAGCTGAAGTCACTGAACTCAAAAGTGCTCCCTTGATCAAAGGGTCCTAAAAGGATTCCCCAACCCTGAGAGCTGTGCCTCTAATAGGATTATGCCTGAATTAAAAGACGGAACCATTTATAACTTAGGGCACTCTCTGGCTTTGAAGTTTGCCTCAACAAATGATCCATTTTTATATAAACCAGAGCTGGAGAATGACAAGGAAACCTGCAACTATTCCCCAATGGAAAGCTTTGCACAAGATAATCAGGGGAGAAGAAACATTTGAACCAAGACTCTGGATCTGCCTTTGAGCAAATGAAGGCATAAAAGAGAAAATGTTTCTTTCTGCTGAAGCATTTGACAAGATTAGGATCTTTTTCTTTTGCTCACAAGCAAAGGGTGTCCAACACCTTCAATTCGGGTGCGTGTGTGTGTGTGCATCCCTGCACAGGCACACAGGCTTATCTGTGCTCTGAGCAAGCTCCCTTGTGGTGTTGTTAATTCAACACGCACCTACAAGGTATCAGATAGAGAGGGGTGAAGGAAAAACAAGTTTGTATTCCCCTCAAATGGCTCCCTGAATGAAGAGGGGAAAGAAGAAGGGGAGCAAGTGGAGGGGGAAGAAATTGAGGGGGAAAGTAGCATGGGGAGGAAGAGAAAAGATGGAAGAGGAGATGGAGGAGGAAGCTGAGGGTGAAGAAGGTGGTGGGAAGGGAGAGGCGGGAGGAAGGGGATGGAAGAAGAGGAAGTGGAAGAGGAAGTGACAAGGAGTAAGATGGAGGAGGAAGGCACATGATTCCCTATCCCTGAGCTTTTCGCATGCCAGGTAACTTGGCCGACAAACTGTTAGCAAGAGTGACAAGAGGCTTGCAAAGGGCTGGATTGCTCTGGCGCATGCTCTTGCCCTCTGCTGTCTCCATGGGAAGCTCCCCTAGTCTACTGCTTCAAGGAAGATGAGGGACATGCGGGGCAGAGCCTCCCTAGACAGCCCACAGTCCTGTGAGTGAGTCCAGCCATGACCAGCAGAGCCACAAAGCTCACTGCAGACAATGCGGACCAGTCATCTGACACAAAGATGTTTGAGATATTAAAATTTAAAACAAGTTGTTGTTTTAAATCAGTGAATTTGGAAAGGTTTTATATTATATAATCAATGATTATATAAAAAGATATGAGTGGTATTTCCCTTTTACAGATGTGGAAATAGAGGCTTGAAGAGGCAAATAATTCATTCAAGGCCACAAAGTTGTTAAATGAAAGAATTACGAACTAAATCTATCTGAACTTTACACTCATTCTACTGCATTAATTGCAGCAACATTTCTAAATGTTAAGTCATTCTCCCTATAACTTCAGTGATTTCCTTAATATTTAGAGAACAATATCTTACTGACAAGCTAACAAATGCACAGAAAAAAAATGAACAAGGAATCTTTATGACTAAGATATATATATATTTAAAACAGTGTCACATAGCTCAAATCCGTTCTGACAAAACCCGTGGGTCCAACTGGCAAACACAAGACTTAAATTTTAATTTAAATGTAAGGGCTTCTTTGGATGAGGAGCAGCTCATCTCTCCTTGATTTATTAGGATCCCTTATAATAAAATAAGACAAAAATCTTCCAAAGTGTAAATGTCTCTACTCTCAGAAGGTTTCCAAATTGTGTATTAGTTTGCAGAGAATTTATTTTCTTGATTAGATTGCTTTTTAGCTGCACCAGAGCTGAGGGATGGGGTGCCAGAAGCAGCAGTCTTGTGAAGAAATCCATCAGGGAATCCAAGAGAAAAGCCTGTCTACTCCCTTGCTCCAGAGCAGTAAGAGCTCAGTACCCAGCAGAGGGTGTTTTTAGGAAGTGGGGGAGGCTGTATTTCCTTGGAAGGTGAGAGAAGGTAGGAGGCGTCTGAGGGGTGACGTGACCCTCTGGTACCTGTGCACAAGTGCTGGAATTATCTTATTTTACCTTTTTTTTTTTCACTCAGTAGTGTAAAAGTTTATTTCTTTTATTTACAAATATATATACATATTAATTTATAATGTTGTTCACTGCACAATGTTTGATTTCTACCCTCAGGTGTAATCTACATAAAATTCCCACCACCATAGTCTCTTGTGCACTTTCCTCCCTGTTACCATATTTAACCCTCACAATAATTCTGTGAGATATATGATGTCCCACTTCTACAAATTAGAAAAGCAGCTTGAAGAATTTCAAGAAAACAGGCAGAAGTAAGTAAGGCATATCAATATTGAGGAATTTTCCAACCTTGTATCTAATGTGGATTTTTATTTAAATATATGAGTTCCTTGATGCTAAAAAAAATGTATGATTCGAGAAAGAAATTTCTATTGAAATTTTGGGATTGTTAAATAGGAGAGTGCATAGTAGTGGATACTTTACCTGCATGTAGAAAGAAATCAATAAAAGATGGCATAAGTAGTGAGATGTGTTGATCTCATGTCAGAGACACAGAGGTGTGGTGTCTGTTAGGGACAGGAATAAGCACAGATTGGGTCCCACCCCTCAGTGCCTCTGGCTGACATTACTGTCAACTCCACATATTCTGTGGAGCCCAGACCCATCCTCAGAATCCTTAATTTAGGATTTTCCAACAAGCTATTATCAATTAACTTGAACTGACAAATTGCACAAAACTTAATCTTTCCTGATTATGATTTCTTTCACCCGGCAAATAAACAAGTGAAACATTGCTAGCAATCCTCACCAGCAAGGTATGGAGATGTAAAAGAAACAGCAGTTTCTTTTGAGGACAGTGGTTCTTGCCCTCAATTGACTAAAATCTTGCAAGAGTAATAAGATACAGATGTAAGAAACAATGAAGGAAATATTTTAAAGCTGCATTAAAGTAGAGAATAAAGAACAAACTGTCTTCATCATTGGCAGAGTAGATACACTGGAAGGGGTTACATGGAGGCTTCCTTGATTTTTTTTCTTTTTTGTCCCGGGTCCTGCAAAATGTTTATTAGCAGTGACTCCACTTCCAATCAAATATGTCTAGCACTGGTTACACTGTATTGCCCTGTTTATAAAATATCTTCCCCAAGCTGGAGAACTTAGGACAAAATGCAAAAATGTTAGTAGAAGAAAATAGGATTTGTGGAATAATAATTTTTCTCAACTATAAGGTAGTAACTATAAGATAGTAATTTTTCTCAACTATAAGATAGTTTTTTATGAAACACAATTATTTTTCAGAATTCCTCTCTCAACATGATTACAAATAAATGTTCAAACATGTAGTTGCTGCTAAAATATAACCCAAAGACAACTATTTAAAAATACTTAAATTTTGTTCATTTTGTTTAAAAGTATTTCTGCTCCATCCTGGAGGTATTTCGTAACCTAGATAAAACCTAAATTCACATATTGATTTCAGATCTGAGGCTTTACAGCTTGCAAAATTTCAATAAAGAAGTAACTTTTGGCACTGGTATTTGAAAACTCCACTGACCGAAATCCCAGCTGTGCTGCAGTACTTTTAAGTGAGGTTGCACACAATGATGTTTAACAAGAAAAGGGCCTCATTTAAGGAGAGGTGGGATGACTATCACATCCCTGGATAGCTGTGACAGCCAATTTTGAACAAGGCGAACTCTACAAATGCACGCACACACATTTACACAGAAATTAAATTTAAAAAGTAGCAAAAACTTCAGTCCTGTTACAAATTCTGAGACTTGTTTGGCTAAGAGTCATTTTTAGCACTACCACAGACCTTTATGAATCTTCTGCACCTGCTGTTACTGCAAAGATTCAATTTTTATTTGCCTACCACTACCCAACTCTGCACATATGTCTGTCTCACATCAGCATGGCCTGGTTTACTCTTTGGGTTAAAAAAGGCAGAATCCGAACAGATTCTAATGCTTCCCAGTTGGTATTTAGCGCCAATTTCTAATATAATTCATAAAATACGCAAGTCATTTACTTTTCAACTTGTACAACATAATCCGCAAAATCCTTTGAAGATTTAATTTTCTAAATTTAATTTTTTTTTAATTTTCTAATAGTATTCTGTCTTAATTTGACCAATAAGGGCAAGCAATGTAAAGAGATTTAGGATATCCTGATAAGATAAAATTTTATTACAATAAATAAAATAGAGTAGGTTTCAATTAAATGTTAAGGAAAAAGGATTTCTTCCTTATTATAAAATAAAGACATGCTCATTACTAGAAACTCAGACACTATCCAGAAGCATAAAAAGGAATTTAAAAGTCACCTTCAATCTCCCAGAATAAGCACTGGTAACAGGTTGGAATGTATCAATAGAAACTTGTTCACTTTCATGCACATATAAGTAAGACCCTGGCATATTTGGCTGTTTGCTTTTATTGCATTCAATGATATACTATGAGCATTTATCCCCATCTCGAAAAGCACAACTTTAATATCAACTGTTGCATAGGATTCTATCTGTTGACATATTAAAGTGTATTTTGCTGAGCCTGTGTTACTGATCATAGAGAATTCCAGTATTTTTTTTTACATCGTTCTTCATTTTGCCCATATTTTCATCTCAGTTGTAAATCCCCGTGGACTTCCCACCACCACTTCACCCATGTGGCATCACCATAGTCCCATGCGCTCTTCCCACCCCAGTTTTGATCCTACCCCTTTCTCCTCCCCCATAGAAGGTCTCTGGTTTATGGTTCAGTATTAGAAACTACCTTGCAATGAACACCCACCAGCATTCTTACCCAGCTGAGACTTAGCCCATCCTTGGAAAATACAGTAATAGTCCTGCGATTCTGCCATCTAAGCACTATCTCCCAGCTATGAATCGAAGAGACCAGTGCCTAGAATGGGGGGCAACTGAGCATGGGGTGACGCTCCTCCCCCCAACAATCCCCCACCAGCAGTGGGCCATCAGACAAGAGGGAGACAGAGGATTTGCAGACTCCCTCCAGAGTTGACACAGATGTTCTCCAGGGCTCTAGAAATTGCTGGAAGAGTTGAAGGCAGAAAGGTGAAAATTTTACCAATGTCATTAGAGGCAACTCAGAAAGAGGCTCTGGATGTGACCATCAAATGTTCCTAATAATGTGACCAATTTCTGACAGCCAGAGGGAATCTCACATTATGCAATGAATACAGGAGAAATCACATTTTGCACGTAGTGAAAACCAACCACGGGGGCAAGTTAGCTACATACTGCCCAGAAACAAAACAGGTCTCAGAAACACCACTTGGCAGCAGTTAGCCCAGCGACTGGCAGGACAGCCTGCCGGCCCTAACAGGTCCCTGCGCTGCAGTGCAGGAGCCTTCAGACCAGGGAGGCCACCGCCTGAGCAGCTTCATCCATTATCCGATGCTGCCTCCTTCAGCTGGCCTTTGGCAGGTGAACCTTTTCTTTTACAACTTTTCTTTTCTTTTTTTTTCTTTTTCTTTTTTTTTTGCCAAGGAGCACAGTTGCTAACTTTCAGTTTTTTAAAAGCCAGGCCTTTAAAAGTGCCTTTGCAGGCTGCTCAGCAGCCCATGACCTCCCTGTTCAAAAAAACTTCAAAGTCACAATGCAGGCTCTTTCCCTCGTGACGAATGGGCAAACATGGCAGTCTGCTTTGTTAGGCTTCCACCATCATAAATGGCTCATTATTGCAGTGATCTCTCTGAAATCAGTTGTTTCTACAATTAATGACTGATTTCACAGGGCATTAACCATCCCCAGCAACAGCTCATTAACCGCGGGCAAGTGGGAATATGCTGCTGTTGGAAGGAACTGATGCTGCCTTTGGAAAACTTGTGCCCAGAGGAAAATAACGAGGAAGCAGGCATCTCTGGGCACCTGGAGCCACAGAGCAGGGTGGTGGCCTTTGCAAGATGCTTTCGGTGTCTCAGCTCCAGCTGAAAGCCAAGCAGCAAGAAACAGGAGCTGGGACAGAGCTGGGGATTTGCCCTAAAAGACTGCCCATCCTAAAGGCTCTAGTCCGGCCTCTGTCCAAACTCCTGTGATAAGAGGCAGTGAAAGAGGGGCAGTTCCTGGGAGGTGACAGCAGGAGACTGCACAAGAGGCAAAAGCGAAAGCCACACCTTGACCTTGGCAGGTCCCCGCCGCTGCTGTCCTCCCCGCATACAGGACTTGACGCTTCTCCAGAGCACGCAGTGGGCCTTCTTTCCCTCAGCACAACATCCCCAGAACCTAGCCCACAGCCTGACACGTGACAAATGCTCAATAAATAGGTGTTGAGCAAACAAAACTAGAGACAAAGAGGCATCTGAGGCCGGACTTGCTTGTTCCGAATAGAGCTTAGCCCTGCAGGGAAATGGAGGAAAAACCCTCCTGGGTAAACTAAACCGAAAGGAGACTGAGAACAGAATAGGCTCGTGGGGCTTGGAGTTCGGCTCAAGGTGGGCTACAGAGCACTGCACGTGCCCCAGCTGTCTAAGGACCCTGAGGTCATCAAGATCCATGTAGAAACTGCACGGGCCTGGGGGGCCATGCACGCCTCTTCAGAGTGGGGCTGGGAGCCAGCTTTCTTCCCCATGTAAAAAATATCCAACAAGACCTCCACTTCAGCTCTACTCCCCCTGCAGCCTCCTCCCCCAAGCTCTTCTGTTTTCTCTGCTTTCTACCAACTGGCTTCCTCTTGGCTCCTCCTGTATGTCATTTTTCCTCACTTACCATTTCTGGCTTCACTATCCTCTCAATCTAATGAGATCCTTCTTTTTGGTTCTATGAACCTACACTGGACCACTCTGCATATCCAGCTCTGCTGTGGCTCCTTCAGAGAAGACATCTGTAGGTCTCTCCCCAGGAAGAAGCTTCCCTGGCAGTGCCCAGTACTATGCGTTCCTTTATCACAGTTGCAATTTGCCAATGTCATGTTACCATTTGCGGAACTCTACATACCCTCGTCCCCCACACCAACCTACCCACCCCCGGCACTGTGTTCCCTACGGGTTCCCAGTGCCCAGTACTGTGCCTGGAATGTGACCTGTTTTCTGTACACATCTGCTAAATGGCAATGCATAAGCATGGTGTCCCAGTAAGGAAGGAAACCAGGGTAAATGCACTGGAGGAACCTGCCAAGTCCTTCATAACAGGCTGTCTTCACAGCACCTACCTTTGACCATCTAGGGGAATGATTTTACTGGAAATTATCAGTAAAAGACCAAGCAAATCACGGGAAGAAATTGTTCTTTCAAGCTGTGCATTGTCCTTTGCCTAAGGACAGGCTAAAACAGCACATTTCCTGGGGCTGGAATTCATCTTTACAGATGAATTCACAATGTTCAAACAGTTGACAAAAGTTGACTTATTTCCTGCTAAGTTGATACTCAAATGTCGGGGCCTTTGGAGTCTCAGGCCTAAACAATACACCAAAAACATCTCCCGCCTTTATTAAAGTAAAACTGGAATCCACTGACCTAATCGCTGTGATGGGCCTTGCAGATCTTACTTAAATGTAATGAGTATAATTTGGTTTCCATTCTCATTGGTGTTTGTGTCTCTAAAAATGGAAACCATAAGAAACATGCCCCAGGGGAGGCTGATGGCCAGTGGGATTGTTGGAGCTTTGTCACTGGACCTGTACGGGGGACAGAGGGCCCAGGATTAGGGGGAAAGAGAAGATGAGCTTAGAGGGGCAGAAACAGAAGCTAAATAAGATGATCTCACCTCATGGCCCCAAAGGAATAAAGTTCCCACCCAACCAGCAGCACTGCAGCTTCAGTCAGAGCCCGGTTTTTGTAACCACAGTGTAACGGGTGATGGGCAAAGCGCTTTCAACTTCATTAACTCATTTGATCCCACAATTCCGGGAGAGGAGAGCAGGCAGGCAGGGCATCAATCCCCTTGTAAACTTCACCAAAGGAATCAAACAGAAGCTCACTTGCAAAAGGCAATGTCCCAGCCAGAGCCTGACAATCACCCTTTGACCTCCTCCCTCTTCAATCAATTTTAAGGATTATTTTATTTGGAAGACAGGGAAATATATGCATAAAATGATCATCAAAATTAATCTTTACTGACAGTTTACTATGTAACACCAGGACTATGTCAAATGCTCTAGATGTGTTGCTTATTTATCCTCATCAAGAATACCTTGAAGGTGTATTAGTTTCATGTACTCACTGTACCAAATTACCACAGGTGTCCTCAAACAATAGAAACTTACTCTCTGACAACTGCGGAAACCAGAAATTCAAAATCTATCTCACTGGCTAAAATCATTGTGTCAGTAGGATTCTTCTTTAAGCTTCCAGGGGAAACTCCTTGCTTGTTTTAGCTTCTGGTGACTGCTGGCTTTCCTTGACTTGTGGCCACATCTCTCCAATTGCTAACGCCAGTACATGCAAACCTCCCTTTATTTCACCTCTATCTTCACCTTCCCTTCTCCTCTGTGTCTGAGGAAAACCCCTTCTGCCTCTCTCTTATAATGGCACCACCATGGCATTAAAGACCCACTGGGACAATCCAAGATGATCTCAGCTAACACATCTATATCCCTAAACACATCTATAGACAAATACAGATTCTGGAATTAGGGCATGGACAGTTTCTAAGAGTCACTCTTCCAGCCTATCACAAGAAGGTAACAGTTATTCCACTCTGCAGAAAGAAGAAATGTGGCACAAGAGGTGAAATCACATGCTCAAGGCTGGATAACTGATACAGAAAAAGCAGGTTTTAAACCCAGCTGCTCTGACGCCAGAGCCCACTAAACTATGCCATCGTCTTAACTTAGGCGATGCTTTTAAAGATCTAAATAAAAGACAACTCCAGAGAGAGCCTGATGATTTGCCCCAGGCATCGAGCTTGTGGTTAACAGCCGCTGCCACCCAGTGAAGCATAATGTGTAGTAAATGGGCGTCTGTCCAGGAATATGATCGGCATCCGCATGCATTTATGCAGAATTGCTCGTCGTACTCTGTAAATAAAATAGTTGCTTCTGAGGGGCTCTCAACAACAGCATCTTGTTTTTCACAAAATCATCCTAAAGACTTCAACTTCTCACCACCCACCCCATTATCCACACCCAGGAGCCTTTACCCAGCAGATTCAGGGAGCAATTTCCAGCCTGATGGAACAGACTTGGGAGACAATGGGGATCTGAGATTCCCAGATAAAGAGAAATGATGTTCCTCTGGAACTACTTTCTACAGAAATGTATTATCTAGTGTATAAAGTCTCCTCACTTTCTAATGGGAATCTCTGCAACAGCTTGCAGAGGTTTGTAGTATTCTAGCAACTGCCTGTGTGTAAGTAGAGGGGGAAGTAAGGATGGAGGGAGTGGGGGCGCTTCTCAAATGCAGCCCAGCACAGCTGCCCAGGTGTGTGAGCAGCAGCACAACACTGCAGAAGGACAGACAAAGAGTAGACACATGGAGGGAGGACAGGACATAAGATAATGTAAAGGGAATGAGAAAAGAAAGGATTACCTCTGAGCAGGGCTTTCTATGTGGGCAAAGAAGCTATTCGTGTTTGGAATGAATATTACACTGCCTAGAAATTAAAACAACAACAACAACAAAAACAAACAAACAAACACCAAGTTCCAAAGTCTTAGGACCCTCATTCAGGCCACACTGAGTCACTGCTGGGGACTTCAAAGGAGAAGCCCAATCACAGCTATAAACTCAACCTGGCCGTTTACTCACCCTCAAAAGGCAGGCTCCTGGTCCTTTTGAGAGACTGAGTGTGACTGAGCGCTACCATGGCCAGGGTCCCTTGAGGAGCCAAGGGACTGACCCCACATGCCCTGCTGCCACTGCCAGAAGACAGAGTGGAGTCTTTCTGTGGGTGTCATCACAGAACTATCACACATTTACCTCAACAAATAAGCGCACCCCTGAATCCACAGCTGCTCAGTATGGAATTAAGTTCTCTCAGCCTCAAAGCCATCGGGAGAGGCATCTGATCAAATTTCTAGTCAGGATTGGAAATCGGGGTTCAAATGCCTCTTGTAGACCTTGAGTGTCACCTCCACTTTCAGGGGAACAGCACTAGCTAGAACAGAAACACAGAAGTCACACATGCTGGCAGCCACCGGGTCTCCCTAACCCTTTTCTCACCCCTACAGCGGGTTTAAGAATCTGTTCCCAATTAACAAGTTCTCAGAAAGCATAGGTACTAGGGATGATTTGTAAACAAATGTGCTTAGACCGAGTAAAGAATCAGACTTTTCACCAAAGGAAGGGTAAAGAGCAGGAAAAAAATTACTTCCAAAACTAATTTCATATGCTACTCATAAAAACATGTTCAATTATTCAAACAAGGTTGTGCTGTAGCTGAATGAAATGGTCTTCTAAAAAGTAAATGCTTTGTGGTGCTGCCATATTAGGAGGACATTCTGCACATGAAAGGGAGCCACTCAGCTCAGCTACCTGACCTCTGCGTCAGGGGCTACACTCTGACTGTAGGACCTGCCCTTGCCAATATTCCCCAATAGGAGGACATGTAGGAGGTTCAGGCTGCGACTGCGTGTGTTCTTGCTAATAAGTCCAAGCAGGAGTAAGGTACATTCATGCCTGGGTCTTGCTCCTCCTGCAGAAGCTGACAGCATCCACCTACCAGAAGAATCCTTGAGCTACTGGTACAGATAGCAGGTGAGATACAGATGACCGGTGAGGTACAGTCAGCAGCAAAGCAAAGAGAAGACGGGGCCGTTCTCTTTCTCCCACCCTCAGAGTTCTACCTTCTGAGTTAACCAAGCAGGAGAGTTCGAGTTTCCATAAGATCATGAATAACATGCAAGGGTGTCTATGAGAATGGGAAAAGGGACTCCTTCTGAGTACTATATTTTTTTATTCTTTTTTTCAATTGGAGTAACATTAGTTTGTAATATTATATAGGTTTCAGGTGCACCATTTGATAAATCAATATTTATATATACTACTTTATGCTTGTTCTAAAAGTCTAGTTGCCTCCTTTATCCCTTTTACTGAATTCACATAGCTACCTCCTTCCCCTCCCCATTCTGGTAGCCACTGTTTTGTTCTTAAAATTTTAAAGTTTGTTTTGTTTTGTCCTTTCAGTTCACTGTTTTGTTTCTTTCTCTACCACATATAAGTGAACCCAAATGTGTTGGCTCTCCCTCTTAGCCCATTCAATGCAACATCCCCTAGAACCATTCTGTTGCTGCAGGGGGCAAGATTGCATCTCTTCCTATAGCTGAGCAGTATCCCATTGTGCATCTACACCAATCTTACCCACTCACCTGTGGACAGGTGTTGGCTGATGGGTTGTTGAGCATAACAATGTTTATGAACATACCTCATTCTCTAAGGCCCTGGGCCAGATTCTCCAGTTTGGTTAAGATACAAAATGTCCCCCTTGGTCTGCAAGGTTCTTGCCTGTCCAGCACCCATACACCTAAGGTGTTTCTTCTTGGAGTTTCCGCCCATTCCTAAGTCGTGACTGGCACTTGCACACCTTTGCCACTGACTTCATTCTGCTGGGAATGCCCTCTCCCCAATATTCAGTTTTACCTGGAAAACTCTTATTTATCCTTTAAGAGCTTACAGAGGTCGCCCCTTTGGTGAAGCCTTATTTGTCATAGAACTTTTGCAAGTACTACTCTCCTCTTGATTTTTAGCCTCCTTGACTCCTTGGAGGCTAAACCAATGCTGAGCACATAGTGGGTGCTTAAACCTGTTGACTGAATGAATAAGTCGTCTTTTAAGCCCCACAACACCATGCATGCGTGTGTGTGTGTGTGTGTGTGTGTATTGCTAAGCCTCCCAAGACCCATATGGATCCCATATCATCTTATACTGTGAATGTAAATTCTTGGAGGGGATGGCTTGTGCTTTTAAGCTGTAAACCCCCCAAACCTAGCACTGACCTCAGCAGAGCCTGAGTGTTCCCAACCTGCTAGTTAAGGCACCCAAAGCCACCCTTGAAAGTCACAAGCTATTTCAAAGCCTTTATGTTCACAAACAGTTCCACACTGGACACTCAGCAGAGTGAGAACTGGAAAACGGGAGCAGCCCACTCGCCAAGACTGACCACTTTCTGCAGAAGGACACTGTTCCTTCTGAGCCAGGCGCCACTGACCTTATTCCGAAGGGCAGCCCAGGCAGGCCTCTCCACCGCAGGCAGAAGGCACTGCAGACAGGATTAGGTTTCCTTACTTCCCTGTCTTTAAACTTTGTTGACTGTAGCTTTAAATATTTATAACCAGTGCAGGAAGTTTGGCTGGAAGGGGGTTGGGGGGGAAGGAGATCTGTTTCCAGTGTCCACTGGATGATGCTTGCAGAGTGCGCTTTCAGCACTGTCCTTCACAGACCGGGCTCCCCAATGTCAGCACTGGATGGGACAGGGGTGGGGGCGGGCAGTTGTGTGGGGATTTGAAATGATGGTTTGTTTTCACCCATTTTTCCTCTTTTAAGAGATGTACTTGACCCAGTCATAGAACACAGACACAATGCAGAAAATTGTCATTCAACCCATCCCTCCTCCGAGGGGCCCAGCTATTATGTAAAAAGGCACGAACGCGTGGATGGAGGCCAGAAATTCCAAGTCCATGCTGAGTGGGCTCGGAAGTTAGGAGTGGGATGCCTCGTCAAGATGATGGGTCCTCTGTTTTTTTCTTTTTTTTCTTTTTTTTAGGCAAGATGGAATCTTCCAGATTAGGGCCTGCTCAATAGTTTGCAGTAGACACACTACCAGGAAGACAAGTTCCAACCATGACCAATGTTTATGCAGACTCTCCAGCAAAAGGCTTCCAAGTCAGCAAGGTTTCAAGTATGCCTGGGCCCACCAAGGTGCTCCCTCCCCTCACTACTTCCGGCTAGAAGATTTTGTTTAGGATTATTTTTTGTGATTTGCACTAGTTTTGTAAGCACCATGAGGACCGACTCCAAAAGAAAAGCTAATCAGGGCTCTACCCAAAGACCCTGCAAGCCAAATCAGATGTGCTGAAGGAGAAATTAACAGCAACACAGAAAGGGGAGGGCTCGTGACTGATTTCATAGCACAATTGAGGAGCTGACAGAAGAGAAGCTGCCTGAGCAGAGGGCTGGGGGATTCTAGCTGTGCACTGTGTTATCTTCCTGAGGAGGCAACATCTGTAGACAGTATGGAGCGTCCCTGGGACATCTCAACCTGCAGGGTAAAGAAAGGGTGCATGGGGTGGGAGAACATGGCAGAATGGTCGATGCTGCCTCCTACTGGCTGTGAATAACTACTCAGGCCCTTCCATGGGGCAAGAACCAGCTAAGTCAAGGGATGGTAAGAACAAAACAAGGCAGACAGGCAGGAAGGGATGTTGGACGATAGCCCTGGAGGTCACCTTTACTTCAAGTGAAGCTCTTGAGGTACCACGTGGGGGACAGCATGAGATGGAGCCTAAATTAGTGAGAGTCTCATTAGTTATGAAAACATGGAAAGAAAAGGCATCTCCCATAAATGCCGAGGTATGTGTAACAACATGAATGAAAAGCGCCCAAATGTTTTTAACTCACAGATGGTCCCCAATTAGCCCACTAATTCACTCTAAGTGTTAAAAGGAACTTTTGAACCCTAAGAAAATCAAAAGTAACTCATTCAGCCTACCACTAGTTCCATGAGTGTAGCTCAAGGGTGGTGTCACGTTAAACTTGTTCTTGCGAAAGATGAAAATGCCTTCAAAAGACAGCAAAGCTAAACCACCCTCTGATACAACAGAGCTCTGATATGAGTGATCTTTTTTCTTCTTTTTCAGTCACTTGTCTCTTTCCATTTCAGGACATGTTAAATGGCACAATTAGTCATGAACAAGTCTCATGAGGTTATCCCACACATCTCTGCCTTCCCCTGGAAATATGTGATGTCTCTTTTCTTACACAGTTTTATGCATTCTCTTTCGATGTCTGAAGACCACATATATCTCTGGGTAAAATGCACATTCCAGTCCACATGGCGACACTCAGAATTGCTATCTCCATTCACCCAAGTCAGAATGGTGAGAATAAGAACCTTTAGCAACTCTTATTTAAAGGAACAGGTGCATTTATAATGTGGCCTAATAAAGAATTCATTTAAAAGGACCTTCCCAGACATGTGCACCATGTCACCAGCTAAAGGTCATCTGCTTTACTCCATACATCTGCCTCCTGCCTTTAAAAATATAAATAGAAGGTCGTTCAATTTAGAAACTCAATTTATACATTGCTCTGTAACTGCCATTAGTGCATGATAATTGACTTTACCGTTCTGTAACCACCTTTGTTTCACGTGGAAATGTCGTCAATTATCTAGCAATAGTGACGGTCGCATGCTATGGTTACTGCTTAATTTCACAGCCTGTGAACGTCTGCAGATAAAGAGAGAATGTTGCAGGCAAAAACAGCAAACTTCTCTTTTCATTTTACATAGGTCAATTTCCAACTTGCCATCAGAGAAGGTGCGGTGGTGGTGAGAGAAAGGAGTCCTGGCTTCAGGCGCTCCCTGCAGTGGGGGGAAGCTCAGGTGGGCACCATCTGCCTGGATGACAGTCACCCAACGCCAAGAAGGACCTACCCAGTGACAGCCCTGCATCCCTCATGCCCTGCTTGCAAGCCGGCCTCTCTGACCTCTGACAACAAGGGAAATCAGATGTTGGCACTGCAGAGGGAGAGCGTATGTGACTCTGTTTTATGTAGAATTCCAATCCCACCCCCAGGAGCTGCTTTTTCATTTCACTGCTGCCCTTTTCTCATAACCCTGACCTGCCTCTGCATTCCCCAGCCGATCAACTTTTATCTTCACGTACAGAGGGCAAGGCCTGGCTCTCTTGCTTCTGCTCTGAGGGAAGATTTTTCCGGAAGGCTCTAATGAAATGACTGGTGACTGCTGCCTCATGGAGAGGTAGCTCACAAGCCACTGTTTCTGGATCTTTTCCTCCCCAGTTACATTATGCCATCCTTTTTGGGAGGGACAGTGGACTGCATGGTGTCCCACTCACACAATATTGCTAAGGTAAGCCCTAACCTCCAGTGTGGTAGTATCCATATCTGAAGATGGGAACTTCGGGAGGTGATCGGGTCGAGTAGAAGTCACAAGGTGGGCTCCATGGTGGGGTTGGAGCCCTTCCAGGAAGAGACACCAGAGAGCTCCATCTATCTCTCACCAGCCTGCCTTCCTGCCTTCTGCAAGGCAGAAAGATGCCAGAACTGAACCATTCAGCCATCCTGATCTCAGACTTCCAGCCTCCAGAGGTATCAGAAATAAATGTCTGTTATTTAAACCACCCAATCAATAGTAATTTGTTATAGCAGCCCATGCAGACCAAGACAGCATGGTAAAAAAAAAAAAAAGACACAAAAGATTGAGATTAAAAATTAGCTAGGAGCAACAAACATCCGTATACAGTACCGAGTCTGAAACTCCACTCCACCTGTGCTCACACACTTACTCCTCACACGGCTTCACTGCTCTGAACCACAGTGCATGTCCCCCATGCGTGTGCCCCATAACAGAGGCTTATGATATCGGAAACTGATGAAGCAAGACACACAAGCAGTTCTCATAAATACCATGGAGATTCCCCGTGAGATTGGGAATAAGATGATCCTGTTGGAGAAAAAATGCAATAAGAAGCAGCATCTTCAGGAACAACAAAATCCCTGGTGATTATCAGACACAAGCCTCCCAGCGACAGCACTTCCCTGTAATCCAGCCCCGCTCCTAAGGGGCCACCTCTGGTACCCTCCACACCAGCATCTGAGGCCAACGCCAAACCCCAACCCGTCGGCAGAGTGATGATTCGGCCAAGTATGAGCTCATCCCCATTCCTTGTCCCACACCCTAAAACTCCGCTTCCCACCAGTGACTCTGTTCATTTCTGTATCAACATCTGGCACTTCTAACTCTATCAACACCCAGGCATATGGAAGGAACAACAAGACCCAGCAACGTGAACCATTATTTTTAAAAAACAAACTGGGTCCTAAATACCAATTGATTGCTAAAAGGGCACTTACCAAGGTTTATTAAGTACATAGAACATAAATCTGTTTGGCATGTAATTAATTCAAAATTACAGGAACACTAAATGTGTAATTAAATCTACACGGAATGTTTAGGCCTTTAGCTGGCATTTACAAAGGAAGCTATGGGAAATTTATTAGCTAGCAATTTATTGCTGAAAATACTGGCAAATCATGAGTATGTTGATTGAAATCTAGCTTGCTGTCACTCTGCTGTTATAGGCCAATTAAAGGTTCAAAGCCTTGCAAAGCAGTGGCCAAAGCAGAGTGTACCACTAAGGATAGAGTTCGACAGTTACAATCAAGTTTCCCCTTTCCATTCAATATCAACAAGTGTTTTTATTCCCCAGCATGATAAGCACACCATATGGTGTCCCTTCAGTAGAAATGCTTAACTGACATATTACAATGTGATGCCCAGGAGATCTTGTTGAGATACAAGTAATGTTATATTTGGAATCTGCACTGGTGTACATTTTCCAGGATAGCTTACCTCCTCTGTGACCTCTGAGTCCAAAGAATGCTATGAGAAGTGTGCAGAATGAAGGAATCCAAAGTCATTCCAGCACTGTGTACAGTCACTCCTAAGGTGCTATATAGGCTGAGGCTGCAAAGGACCGTGTGGCCCAGCACTGTGCTGACCATCAGCTGACGATGTTCCCCAGATCCCATTCGTTAGTGTGGATATGACTTTGGGGTGCACTTCGGAAACAGCCCTGATGGCACCACCTCTGTAAGCCTCTGGAAGGCTGTGAGAGTGGACCAACCATGTGGAGCACCAACCTGGGAAGGACAAGGTCCCAGCATTTCCGAAGGACCCAGTCTCCAATTCCGCCCTGGAGTTGTGACTGCCTCCATTTGCTGTGTTCTCACTGTCTGGAGGTCTTAAGCCCTAAGCTTTGACAAAGAATCTCCTTACCTTTGAGTAGGAGGAACTGGGGATTCTTCTCATTCTCTCTCAGTTGCAACTGCACTTGACTGCCTATAACATAACATAAGACCCAAGCCTAATCCAAAAATAGGGGTGTACTTTTTCCTCACATACAAAGCCTTACAGAAATGTGTTCAGAGTACAGAGTCTCACAACACTGTGCCTACTTGCTCTGCCATTTGTTCTGTCAATTCACTACGTTCACTGATCACCTCACAGTGACAAAAAAAGGCCCCACTCATCATACCTGTATTACAATAGGGATGAAGAAGGGTGATACCTTATCATCTGGCAGAAAAGGTCACTATACCATGAGCAGGATTGAAAAGCCAAAGAACCCCCCAAGAACTTCATAGCAGACTCACACCTCAGCTCCCCATGGCTACTGTGTCATGTTGCTATTTCTAGCTGCAGTAACACTCCAGAAGGGTGTTGTCAATGGAGATGGAGCCAGGGAACTCACACAGACTACTGCACTATCCATTTTTCACTGAGTGTCACTGACCAGACATTCAGTGTCTCACAGTGACTGAGAACTCAAAACACATCGAATAAATTTCTGAGACAGTCCAAACACCATTTCCCAGTTTATTCAAGCAGATACTATGTCAGACCCAGGCAATTTAGAGGTGAATAGGTCAAATACTTGGTGCTTTAGATCAGAAAGAAATTACTTTTTTGGAGGAAGAGGACAGGAACCCAGATCCTATGGGGCTAAGAAGACTCTGGGGTAGTGTTGTCAACGGAACTCTCTGTGATGATGGAAAGGTTTTCTGCCAACACCATCCCATACAGTAGCCATCAGCGAAGCATGGCTAGTCAGTGTTTGAAATATGCCAGCTCCTGGGGAGGAGTGGGAAAGTAAAATAGGATGGGGAATTTAAGCAGACTGTGCTAGATGGAGAGTAGTTTGCCATGTGATAAAGGAAGGGCGAGGGAGAGCAATGCAAGCAGAGAGAAGTGTGTGCCAATTCGGAGGGAGGAGAAGAAGACAAGAGAGATCCAGAGATAACCGTGAAGTCACTCCCAAATTCCTGACCCACAGCAACGGAGTTAATAAGTGTTGCTTTGAGTAACTACATCCTGGAGTAATCCATGGCACAGCACTAGGTAGCAAATCCAAGGTAAAACACCATGTTGAATGTGTGCTGCTAACTTCCCCCAGTGAATATGAAGAAGATGTAGAAGGTATCAGGAGGTACTAGGGCTTAAAGAACAAGAAAGAGGTATGTTAAGGGCCCTCGCTGGTGGAGCAACAGGGTAAAGCATAGCACTGTGAAGCTGGCCACAGCTGCTTTATGGCAGATTTGATTCCTGGCCCTGGAGGTGAACATCATGGCGCAGCAGGCCTCTCCTGTCTCGCCCTTGCTCCCCTCAGCAGTGGACTTCGTCAATCTGCCTGTTCTGCCCCCCACTCTGTCTCTGATGAAGCCTCTTACCACCCTCTGGTCTGTACCTCATAAATAGTAATACATCTTAAAAAAAAAAAGAGGTATGTTAAAATGTATTACTCTGCATATAGGCTAGTCCAGTCCCTGTGGAAAATTGTGTGAAGGTTAAAACTAGACCTACCATGTGACCCAGCATATGGCAGATCTACCATGGCACCAGTCCATTCCTAGGTGCCTACCTGAAGAATGCAAGGCAGTCAATGCAATAATCAATCAGTAGACAGGTATATAAAAATACTAATTTAAATTAGATATACACACTCTAATGTTCACTGAGTTAGGGAAACAACCTAAGTGCCTAAGTATGAAGAATAGAGGAGAAAAATGTGTGCGTGTGTGTGTGTGTTGTGTGTATCTATATATCTATATATATAGATAGATAGACACACTGTTACTGGTTTTGGTTGTTCTTTAAGCCCTAATACCTCCTGATACCTTCTATATCTTCTTCATATTCATAGTACATGCATATATATATATATATATATATTTATATATATGCATGTACTGGAATACTACTCAGCTATAAAAAGATGAGCTCTTGCCATCTGTGATAATGTGAAAGGAAGTGGGGGGGGGTGGTAATGCTAAGCAAGTCAGTCGGGGGAAAAAAAGATGAATGCTGAATGGTTTCACTTCTGTGGGGAATTAGAGAAACAAAACAAAAGGTCAGAGAAAACCAAACCAGTAACAAACCCTTGACATCTGACTGTAGAACTGGGGCTAGGGGAGGGTGGTGCGTGGGTGCAGGAGGGGGCCCGGTGGGGGATTACTGGGACACTGGTGGTGGGCATGGTGTGAAAACATACATTTCCAGAAGTCTGAATCTGTGACCTCTGAAACATACAATAATGTAAACCAACTTTACCTCAATAAACATAATCAGAAAAAAATTAAAAGTGAAAACAGATAAATTAAATGAATGGGTGAATAATTGAAAAAGAAAAAAAAAAGTGTAACACTTCACCATACCCCACAATTAGCCTCCTAGGAAAGCCTCAAAGGGTCCAAACAGCCAGTGCTCTGTGGGCCTCCCAGCAAGCCTCACCCAATACGGCACTGTCTCAAAAGCCACTGAGTTACAAAAGCAACAATTCAAATAACATTAAGTTTCCTTAAGTGAGGTTCCCGGGAACAATTACCTTTTCTGCTAGATAATAAATCAACAAGAGTTTTAAGGGCAGAATTCATATTTTTAACTTCCATATGTGAAGCTGAGGAAATGGTTTTATGCAAATACAGCAAAAAAAATATATGTACAACATCCCCCCCCCCACAAAAGTCATCATCATTAGGCTTATTTCAAAATCAGATCTAATATTAATTTTCAGGCAATAACACCCTTTGGAATGAAAAGACTTGATTACTCTATAGGAATTCCAATGAATAGCACCCGCCACTCCCCCACCCCCGCCTTCTCTAAGCATTTTCAAGAATTTTTCTTTCTTTCTTTCTTTCTTTTTTTTTTTTTTAAGTCACATTACATGCAGTTAGGAAACACCGACTGGGAAACATTTTGGCTTTGGAGTTGGGAGATTATAACCCTTGGGGCCCTGGGGACAGGGGCCAGAGAGCATGGTGGGAAAAGTAGTCTGAGGTCACTGAACCCAAAGGAGGTTAATTCTTCTCTACAAGGACTTAGGGCTAGTGGCAGAGCCCACAGGGCTGGGGGTGGGGGGTGGGTCTCAACAGCAAGTATAGTCACATGAATCATAAATACCAGTGGTGGGGGGCGGGGTGTAGACAAGGGAGAATTTCAAAAACAAACAGTGGGGAGGCAGGAAACCTACAATAGCTGTTTGAACTCTGTGATTATTTTATATGTCATCCAGATATTTAAGCCAAAAAAAAGTTTTTTAGATAGTCACAACCAGCAGTGCTATCTTGGCATCCATGGCTGGTAGAAACTTCTGCATCTCTCCTCTGTTCCTTTGCTACATTTTATAAAAATAGGGGGCCTCAGAGCTAGAGGACCCAGGCAGGGATGAAGGAGAAGCTTCCCTTTGACAAGTGAGGAAACTGAGGCCTTGAGAGGGGAGGTTAGTCACCCCTACTTCAGTCCCTGACCCAGATGGGAAGGGAGCCCAGGACCCCTGAGCTTTCCGTCAGTCTTCTTCCAGCAATTCCAAAGGCTGAATGTACAGTTCCCTGGATCCAATCTCAGAGGGCTGGGAACACAATAATGAGTGTCATTCATGCACAGTGACTACAAATTTCTCATTGCTCCCAGTTAGGGAACCTAAGAAAAGATACCGCTTGGTTCTACTGGATTCGGTCCTTTTAAGAAATCCACTTTCTTCTACCCCAAATTGTTTTGGTTCCAGGTTCCAGATAGACAGGTATGTATTTCATTCAAATGAAACTTGGTCAACATTCCTGCGGAACCAAACTATATTGGGACATTAGTCATGAAGTGGTTCCACCAGTTACAGGACTTCACAAGTCATAGGATCTTTGAGGAGGGATGCAGAAGGATCCTTCCAGGTTGCCGGGCTGTAACCCCAACCCCGACCCAGTGCCCAGGCACACAGCCTGTTCTCTCAGACACCTTCTTAAACCTCACTGCTGAAGGGGGATTTCTTTTTCTGCTTTACTCTTCCTTCAACTGAAAAGTTAATGTACACATCTGGGGAAAAATGAAAATGTCACAATGGTATATACAAACAAATTGTCTCCATCAAACCTCCCAAGGCAGGCTGGGTCTTTAGATGCAAACACTAGTCACCATATTTTATTTCATGCCTACACATCTATCTCCATTTTCTCTCCACCAAGGGGAACATTCCATACTCATTATATTGCCTTTGGTATTTTTCACTCAACAAAAGAACTTTGAGCATGTTCCATGTCACTGTATAGAGATCGACTTTATCCTTTTTTTCACAAGTTCATAATATCCCATTGTTTAAATGCACAATCATTTATTTACCATTCTCTCATTAATGAACATCCTTGTTGTTTCTAGTCTTTTGTCTCTCAAATCCATGCTGAGCAAAGGGTGTCATATACAGATCCGGAGGATAAATCCCTCTAGCAGACAGCTGATTTGTGCGTGATGAAGATTTTAAAATTAGAGCCAGGATTTTAAGGCAATCCAGTGACCACTGAGCTTCTCCATAAAACCCATAGATACCCTTAGTCTCAGTTTCCTCCTTAGCCCGGCTTCTGTTCCCAACTGATTTGTGTGTGGTGAAGATTTTAAAATTAGAGCCAGGATTGTAAGGCAATCCAGTGACCACTGAGCTTTTCCATAAAACCCAAAGATACCCTTAGTCTCAGTTTCCTCCTTAGCCTGGCTTCTGTTCCCAACTGCCTCTTTGTATCATAGTCTGTCTCCTCCCCTAGGTCCCAAGCTCCACAGAGCACCAAACCCTGTACCCTTTCAGAGTCCAAATGGATGAACCGCCCTCCCTTTGCAGTGATTCATGCAAAGTTTGCTAGAAGAGCCCAAGGGTCTGTTTATTGCCTAAACAGACAATAGAGAGAACAAGCACTTAATGAACAAGGGTCTCATAGTATTTTCAATGAGTTTTACCTTCAACCCTTTTAACAGGAAGGTGGGAGTTTGCTCCCTTGTTGAGTGCAGAGGGAGATTTCTTCGAGGTGACACCGGTGGCTGTCTTCAAAGTAACCCTAAAGGTGTAGAAGGGGTGAAGCACTGACTTGGACCCTCACTGGCCAGTCACCATGAGTCTGTGTATGTCTGTGGTACACTCAAGCACAAAGCAAGTAAGCCATAAACAGTGCGAACAGCCTGACCGCAGCCTTGGGAAGAATCTGACTGCCCCCAGAAAGGGCTTTCCGGCGGGATGCCTGGTGCACTTTATTCTGGGCTGACTGGAGCTGTCATGGACACAGTGCATCTCCCAGTGGCAGCTCTCTGTAAGCCAGGCAAGCTCCGTGTAGAAGCCCTGCCCAGGAATTCATCCTCCCTGGGAGCCAAGGCCTTCCTTCTTTAATGAGGGGGAGATTTTCAGGTCCTAAGGAATTACAATACCACAACAAATTCTGCTGATAATTGGCGCACAATGGTGTCAGCACTACCACTATCCACACATACAGAAGATGAAGAACTTGTTTAAAGTTGCATTGCTGGCATGTAGCCAGAAGAGAAAAGGGAACCCCACCCACCCCAGGCTCCAGAAAACATGGCTATTCCCCACTAGACCGCAAGTCTGTCTACACTGCAAGTACTCTCTGGGCAACCTATCCATATCTCAGGAGACTCCCCACTGGGGAATGACTTCACTTCCAGTGAGGACATATGTGGCCATTTCAGGGACTCAATGGAAGAGTCTTCTGCTAGCACTTGGAGACTTGGGAACTCAGATCCCTCAACTGTTGCAAGAGTTACCCTTCTGTGCTACAAATGAAATGTAAGTGGCATCTTCTGCCTGACATGGAGAACCTGATGATCATCAGTCTTCAAAGACTTAGGGAACTTTTTGGATTAAAAAATGTTCAGTATCTGGGCCATCCCTGGTGGCGCAACAGGTTAGGACGCAGCACTGCCACAGTCATTTCAGTATGAGTTTGATCTCCACCCTGGAGGTGACCACATGGCATGGCAGACCTCTCCTGACCCACCTTCTGCTCCCCTCAGCAGTATACTTCATTAATCTGACTTTTCTGCTCCCCAGTAAGGCTCTGGTGAATCCTCTCACCGTCCCTGCTCCTCTGGCTTGTACCCCAGTTCTGTATGCATAAAATAAGTACATCTTAAAAAAAAGTGTTCATTATCTAACAGTTTACATTATCTAACAGCTGATCCGAAACCAACTGGCCCCGGTTCCCAGGAGCCAACACCAGTAAGCATTACTTCAAGAGTGTTTTATTCCCAGATAGTGTTTCATATACTTGATTTTTTCAAAAGCATTTAATCATTCAACCACCTGCTCAAGTAGGTAAGGCACAGAGAGACCTAGTTAGCTGCCCAGAGTCACACAGCTTGAAAGGACAGGCCATGGCTCAAGGCCAAGCCATAATTACTTTAACTTAAGATCTTCCCCTACAACCTCCCAGCTCTGGCACCTGCATATGTGACCCACATTGTGCTACTCAGCTTATGTCACCAGTAGTGTTTGATAGACACCCCTTTACCATAGATTCCAAGTCAGGGAGATGTCCACTGTGTGCCCAGTCCTCTCAGAACCTACCAAGACGGAGATCTCTCCAACAACCCACTTTTTTCCTATCTGTGCAGTCACTGGCGCCAAACAGAGGCCTCCCCCAGGCCTCCTGTAACTCGTGATGCAGGGAGGTAGGCGGGGGTCTTTCTTTCACCTCTACCATGGAGCCTGTCTGTGTGGTCCATGATTTGTTTCTCCTCCCCCCACCAGCTGAGGTTTAGGTTTGGTGTAAGGCTGGAGCCATTTTGTTTTGCATCTGCAGGAAGTGGATGAGGCTGGTGCCGCCCTGAGCTTGGGAATGGATGAAGAGCAATGCTGAAGGAAGCTCCTGTCTCTCCTCCTGGAGTAGTGGAGCAGGAGGGGGCTCTGGGCACACACTTGGCCTCAGTCTGCCCGCCCAGTGGATGCAGGGAAAAAGAAACAACATAAAAAGAGCCTGCATGGATGTGCACAAGGAGAGGGTGAACAGAGGCTTGTTTGGGGGGAGGTGGAGCATGAGCAAACCCTCCAAACAATCGAAAGCCAACGTTAAAAGTAAAAGGCAGCTCGGAGACCAGGCAGACTCTCTGGATTATCCACGGGCTGCTGCAGCATGTGTGCGTGGATCCAGATGTGAGCTTCCAGATTGCCATTTGGGGTGCTTCTTGGGGCTAAGAACCATGAAGACACACGTCCCCCCTGCAGTTTTATGACCATGTTTAGCAATGAGTGATGCTGAAGGGAACTGAACAGTTTTGCAGCAAACGCCCGGGCCGAGCCGCTGCCTCCCGCCCACGGAGCGGGGCTGCGGAGCAGAGGCATACACCTCCTCTTCGCCCCCAAAGCTCTCTGTTTCCACAAAAGGGATTCTCAGCAAAACAGCATCCTGGCCACAGGTAATCGGGCCTCTTTCTCTTTAAATAGCTTCTTTGTAACCACAAACATGTATGTTTTTCATAAAGCTCTGAAAATTGTACTAGGCCCTGGGGAGGTACCAAGTGGAAAACGCCGGTGTTGGGAGATTAGAACTCCACTACTCCAGAGGTACAATGTGCCGTTTGTAACAATTATAATAATACACCTGTACCACCATTGTCAGTGTGGACCGGCCACACGGGGGCTCATTAGTATTGTATTAGGGCTGCATGGGGAAACAGATAATGGCCCATAATGAAAAATGCCAAATTTTCTATATAATAAAAATGAACTTGATTAATGAAAATCACTTTCAGGGAAAGAGTTACAGCGTTGTTAGAAATAAAAAATGATGTATTAATCCGACATTCTTACAGATGGTCCCAACCTCCTGACAACTGCTATTCATTTGAGATGCTATTAGCATGCATAATTATGCTAATTAAGTTGTAATTAAGCACCAATTCTTCAGAGGGCTTTTTTTGTCTATCATTTAATACAACTCAGTTGCAAAGAGTGCTTAAAGCTTTGTACAGTGTTTCATTCAAAAGGGGTTCCCAAATTTCTTAGCAAAGATTTAGCAGCTGAGCCATGGATAGGAGCTATAATCCTTGTTTTGGTTAAAGAAAAGTCAGTAAATACCAGCGGGGTCTGCCAGTTGTTGATAAAATAATGAACACTTTCTGCTAAAATAAGCACAGTTCAAGCCAGGGCAATTACAATGAGAACGAAATGTATAATTATCAGTAGTGATAGAACCATTGTCCTATTACATGGATGGTTTTATTCTTTTATTTGAAAAAAGGGGACTTAAAGAGTATATTCAATAAGAAATAATTAGAGAAAATGGCATTCAAGATTTTATTAAAAGTAAAATATATCAGAAAGCTGAAACCATCTCCTGGGGGCAGGATTTTTGAGTAGAGAGAATCAGTGATTTTGTTTGCCTTTCCAAAGGCTATTGAGACAAACATGCTTAAAAGAACATCAGAAAATGATAAAGCATACATAAATGCTTTCTTCAACTGAGGCAAAAGCAGATTTCTTTGGTGGGGAAGTTAGTTCAACTGGCCATTTCAAGGACACGTGCCCACCGGCCAGTCTGATGGAGTCCTACCTCTCTTACTCCCAAATATTTACTGTGTGTGATGATGGTAGAGGCCGATTTAGGCTTTTCTCACTACTCTGACTATGAGCAGCCAGAAACAGCCAGGGAGCTTAGAACAAAGGAGGATGAAGTCAGGAGTGTGGTGCTTGAAGGAGGGCATGGCAGGCTGCTCCTCCCAGCGCCCAGCTCACTGTCCTTCCAGAGCAGGGACATCTCTCTGCAGGCTGCTTTGTCTTCTCTACTGTTGCCTGAGCTGAAGGGGTCAGAATCAGTAAACCAAACTTGAGATGCCGTCCCTACCCCTAACTGTACTTCTTTAAAAGAAAGTCAGGAGCCTGTACCATCGCAACCCCACTTCCTGGTGGCCACGTAAATGGACCAGTTCGTGAGGGAGCATATGAAATACCCGGATGGCGAAGCCGGGCAGCCTGGCTGCCTCTCCTACCTGTGGCATTTAAAAGCCTAACAGAGACTCTTTCTGTGAAATGAGTCTTTCCCCCTCTCTTTCCTGTTTCAATCTCAATTTAGACTTGGTCGTTACATTTAATATTATTTTAAGCCTCTGGAAAACATCCCTCAGAATGCGTTACAGAAGCTTACAGAAGCTAAGCTCACTCACTGAATTTAATGTTCACTTTCTCTGCCCGCAGTTCCAAGCAGGTAGGAAGTTAGAGAAAGTGCACTGGAGTCTGAAGCAGCGGCTCGGGGCCTGTGTCAGCCATGCTGTGATGTGCAGCAAGTGAATACAAGTATTCTCATGTGTAAAGTGAAACAGCCACTGCTGCTCTGGATGGCTCCCAGGGAGGATCAAGTAAGTTCAAGGTGCAAAGAACAGCCCAATGTGCCAACAGGTAGCATTTCCACTCAACAAAGTGACTTTTTCTCATGCTGAATGAGCAAGCACATCCAGGCCATGGACACAAGCACATTTTAATTTGTTCATTCATTCCACATACGTCTACTAGGCATCGACTATGTGCTCTACAGAGGCCGTGGGGCCAAGAACACCCTCATGCGCTACTGTCACAATTAGATTAGGTGCCAGATACAAGTGCTCTGAAGAGAACTGAGTGACGTGGGGGAGAGAGTGGAGTCGGGGAACTGCTTTAACAGTAAGGTCCCCTCCGAGATGCTGAAACTGGAGCAAAACTGGAATAAGGCAGAATCGGCAATGAGAGTCTGAGGAACATCTCAAGCAGAGCTAGATGTTCTGACTGTGCAAAGGCCCTATTTGAGAGATGGGAAAGACAGGCTGGCAGGAGACACAAAAACAGCTGAAGGCGGGAAGCCCTTGCAGAAAAAGAAGCAGATTAGAGCCTGCACAGCCTGGCAAATGCCAGGAGGAGCGTGTTTTCTATCTATGAGCAATGCAAAGTCTGGGTGGATTCCAATCAGCTAAGAAAACATGCATGTTGGCTACTGGAGGGGACTAGGTCGCAGGAGATCCACAGGTGAAGAAAGTGGGGAATTTTTGCATCATACCAGCAGGTGTCAGTGGCCATGGGGCAAGCAGTGGGATGGAGGACATGTTTCAGATGTAGCACTAATAACACTGCTGTATACACTGGGCAGAGGGCTTGGAAACACATTGCAAAATACCCCGAAGAACAGTCCTTTTTTATGTTACCATTTTTATGACTGTGTTTCCTATATTAAAACTGAAGGCAAAAGTCGGGCAGCCACACAGTATCAGGCACCATATCCAAGGCTTGGAGGCAACCTTGACATGATGGAGCCATCACGTTGCCCTGAGGCACCCACGCAGGTCTTGCCAATGATGCAAGCTAGCTCCTTGTGACTCAATTACAAGCATCAAGACGCAGCAACTGGTGGTCTGAGAGCTGATGAGAAGTCAGTCAATGCAAAAGAAGAACATCGTAACTTGCTTGCTGGAAAGAACCACAGGCACAGAGACAGGAGAGGAATTAATCAGATGAGAGGGAAAAAGCAGTGACTAGGAAAGGAGTTATAATCTCTCCTCCCAGCTGGTGAAGCAGAGGCTTCACTCCAATTCACCAGCAAACTCCCTGGGCTAAAATTAAACACAAGGTGCAGTCACACCTTTTACCGTGAGAGAAGGGAAGCGAATCTCCACGCTGGTGTGGGGGCTTAGCCGAGGCTCCCCACCAGAAAGTGACAGAATTGGATTCAAACCCTGGCTGCAGGCCTCAAGCCACAGTGCCTTCCACAACTCAGAAAACTCCAGCAACTTTCCAGAAACCTCTCCCAAATGTTCAGGAGAAAGTAGGTTGCTGCCTAGACCTAAAGAGTTGAACACAAAGAGCCCCTCTCCTGAAGATAAACACAACTTTCCGGAAGAACAAACTCATCCTTTTCTAGAATTTAACACTTTAAAGACAAAAAAAATTTGCTTTCATAGTGAGGACAGAAGGTGGAAATCATGATGGGACAATATGAAGACCAGAGGCCAAGTAGTTTTTACAGATATGACAAACAAACAAAATAGGTAAAAAGCAGTTTACAAATAGAAAACTGTTGACAACCCAGAGTACAATAAAGTTAGCATCCTTAATATATTAAAAACATCTATAAATAAAGCAAAGGGCAAAAATCCTTCAGAAAAAAAGGAGCAGAGTTCACAGAAAAAGAAGCACAATGACTCTCGTATGAAAAGAAGCTTACTCTTGCTAATGAAAGAAAAACTACAGCTAAACAGAACTTCACACCAATTATGTTCATGGCCTAACAGGATTTTTCATCTATTACATTTGGCTACAAATACACACAAACTCACACACACACCATACTGGTGAGGTAAAGGCAGAGGCTTTAATAGTTGGTGGTGATACTTTTGAACGGCACAAACTCTATGGCAATTTCAAAATGTTAAACAAGGTTAGATATGCATCCACCCTTTTACTCAGAAATCCTAGGAAAGTGCTAGGAAAAAAGGATATGATATAGACAAACTAGTACCTGCAGCTTTGTTTCTAATGGCAAAAATCTAGAAATAACACAAATGCCCATCGGTATGTAGGTTAGTTAAATAACAGCTCTGCAGCTATAAAAATAAATAGAATTCCTCTATTTACAGTTATGGAATGATCATAACAAATAGTATTACTTTAAAAAATAAAAAGAGCATATAGAGCACATTGCCTCTTAATTAAGAGAAGAATGAGTGTGAGAGAGTGTTTGCTTATAATTACAACACAGCAGCAGAAGCACCTGCATTTATTTAAGGACAGGGTCAGGGTGCAAGCTAGACTTTTTGATTCTTGTTTTACAGACATGAAAAAGGAATCATGTAAACGTTTTTACCAAGTTGTATTCAAACTTTTAAGTCAAAGTAAGAAAAAGTTCTTCAAAATAGAAATCTAAATAAAACAAATGACAAGAACAGAGAGGAATTATTTCAAATGACTTCAAAATACAACAATCTGAACAGGAGGCTAAAATGCATATACCCTCTGAAGAAAAAGTATTTACTTTGAGCATTCATATTGTCAATATCAATTCTAAATGTATTTGTTCCTAAAGACATGTTTTGCCTAGTCTTAGTGCTTAAGGGCAAAGGAGTGGATTTTATTTACATGTGAGAAATAAATTTCTGTTGTTTATAAGACCCACACTATGCTATTTTGTTACAGCAGCCTGATCAGACTAAGACAGTCACCTCTTCGGGGTTCTAGGAAACTAGCTTATTATATTAAAAAATAAAAAGTGTAATCAACTATTTGTCCCCCTTCCCTACATGAATTCTAGTGCAGGGAAGTTTTTAACATAATAATAAAAAGAAGGGAGGGGAAGTTAAGAGGGAAGAAAGAAGAAGAGTTCTTCTTTTCTAAAGAATTCAGGTAAAAATGAAGACAAAAAAAGAAAAAGAGAGAGATAGACTTAATAGACTTAGCCCATCACCACTATGTAGCCTTTAGTAAACTCATGTTTCTGGGAAATGAACAACAATGGCCAGGTATTAGTTAGAAAGCTGTTGGGTAATTTTTATAAAAGGATGGAGCTAGCTAAGTATATCGAAGCTACCAATACATTTTAACATCACAGAAAGAGTTAGAAGATGACCATATGTCTATTAGAAGTATCTGACACCACCTATGAGATTTAGATTTAAAGGAAGGATCAAAAAGAATCAGGTAGTCATTGGTGATTGGTTCAGCAAAAATTAACTATTTCCCAGCTAATCCAGTTATGACCAGATTTCTAGTTGTCTGGTGGCTTTCATGACCCTATACAGCATAAAAGGATATCAGGATCAAGCTGATTGTATTCCAGAAGTGCAAAGATGGTTCAATAGTGGAAACCAATCATTTCAAATAATACAGGCAACATATTTTATAAAATGTAATATTCGGCCCTCCCTGGTGGCGCAGCGGGTTAAAGCACAGCACTAAGAATCGAAAGCCACTTCCACATGAGTTTGATCCCCGCCTGCCTGGGAGGTGACCACATGGCGTGGCAGACCTCTCCTGATGGGCCCCGCTGCTCCCCTCAGCAGTGTACTTCGTAGATCTGCCTGTTCTGCTTCCCGCTCTGTCTCTGGTGAATCCTCTCACCGCCCCTGTGCCTCTGGCCTGTATTCCAGTTCTGTATGCACAAATAAATAAATCTTTAAAAAAAACAAAAGTAATATTCACTCATGACAAAATCCTAGGGAATGAGGAATAAAAAAATTTAACCTAATGCAAATGGATTTTTAAGTCCAACTATAAAATTCACACATATTAGAAATACTAGTTTTAAAGTCAAGAAATAATAAGTATATACTATATAATCACTTTACTCCATTGTTCTGGACCTTCATGAAGAAGGTCAAGAAATGGAAGTAAAAGTTAGTGATTAGAAATGAAAAAAAAATTTTAATATACAAATGATATGCAATCCCAAAAACAATACAAAAATATTAGACCTGAAATGATAATGTTGCAAGATTTCTGGATAAAAATTCAAAATAAAAATAAATCAATAATAAATGATGTTGCTATCAAGGAGCACAACCCAATTATAAAATGTTATAGAAAAATTTCAAGGTACTTAATTATTATTAAGGAATGAACTTATTAAAATGTGCAAGACTTATGGGTAAAGTGTAATAAAAATCACTGAAATATATAAAAACTTATAAATGGAGAAATAGACTACATTTATAAATGAGAAAATTAATACCATTAAAAATTCAAGTCCCTCCAAATTAATCTATAAATCCAATACACTTATAATTAAAATCCCAACAGGATTTTCATGGAAGTTGACAAACAGATCCTAAAATTCATATTGAAAGAAAAAGATCCATGAGTTTCACAAACAATTATAAAGAGGAAGTAATAATATTAATGAATGGAAACTGTTCCAATATGTTGCTGTGTAATAACATACTTAAAATCTAAGTTATCTAAGTTACATGAAGCAACAACTTATTTTGTCCATAAAGCTACAGTCTGGCCAGATTTTGGTGGGAATCTCTGACATCTGCTCCACGAGACATAAACAGGGAGAGCTGAAGTACTGCTCAGAGCTGGGGTTACCTGAAGACTCCTTAGTCACTGTATGAGTTAGGTGCAGACTGGTGGCTGTGACCTCGGTTGGGCTAATGACTGCCACACTTATACAAGCATACTTCATTTTACTGAATTTTTTATTGCATTTCACAGATGTTGCATTTTTGATAATTGAAGGTTATGGCTACCCTACATAAAGCAAGTCTATTGCTGCCATTTTTCCAATGGCATGGGTTCACTCTGGGTTTCTGTGTCACATTTTGGTCATTCACAATTTTTCAGACATCACCATTATTATAATATCTGTTACCTGTGAGCTTTGCTGATACTATTATAATTGTTCTGGGGAACCACGAATAACATTATTCAATAAAAGTGGTACAACCTTTATGGCAATTTTAAAATGTCAAAGATTAAATATGCATTCACCCTTTTACTCAGAAATCCTAAAAAAGTATGAATAAAAAGGAGGTGAATAAACAAGTACCTGAACCTTTGTTCCAAATGTAATACAAAGAAAGAGAGAACAGGCATACCTCAGCTATTATGGGTTCAGTTCCAGACTACCACAGTAAATGAGTATCACAATAAAGCAAGTCACATAATTTTCTTGGCCATGGGCAGGAGTCCTCTCATTGATCTGTGCAAAGCTGAAAATCATCTGAAAGGATTTATCCTTCCAGATGTCATAAAGGATATTCGTGATTCATGGGGGCAAGTCAAAATATCAAGATTAACAGGAATTTAGGAGAAGTTCATTCTAAGTCAAGGGTAACTCGAAGGGGAAGCAAGAGTTCAGATAAGGACATAACTGCAGATATGGTAGAAATAGCAAGAGAACTGGAATTAGAAGTGTATCCTGAATATCTGACTGAATTATGGCACTTTCATGAAAAAACTTAAACGAATGAGGAGTTCCTTCTTATGGGTAAGCAAAGAAAGTGGTTTATTTCAATCGTATCAACCACTTGTGAAGATGATGCAGACATTGTTGAAGTGACAACAGCACATGTAAAACAGTACATAAACTTAGCTGAGGTAGCATTAGAGAGAACTGACACCAGTTC
>NW_004567129.1:7099806-7102349 GCF_000260355.1 Condylura cristata | reverse complement strand
TTCTTGTATGCATAAATAAATAAATCTCAAAAGAAAACGATTTGACCACAATTGCAAGCCAACAGAGAGATCTTTGGTGAACAAAGAGTCAATCAGTGAGACTATTTCCTCATCTTATTTTAAGAAATGTCCACAGCCACCCACCAACACCCTGAGCAGTCAACAGCTGTCTGTACTGAGGCAAGACCCTCCACCAGCACAAATGTTATGACTCCCAGAAGGCTCAGATGATGGTTAGCAATTTTTAGCAATAAAGCAATTTTTTTTTTACCACAAAAGTCCAAATCTATCCTCCACCATAAAGTATTTTAAATTAAAGTATGTACATTTTTAGACATAATATTATTGCACTTTTAATAGACTACAGTATAGTGTAAACATAACTTTTATATGCACTCAGAAACCAAAAAATTTGTGTGACTTGCTTTATTGCAATACTCATTTATTGTGGTAGTCTGGAACTGAACCCACAATATTTCTGAGGTATGCCTGCACTTATCCCCCTCTCCACATGGCTGCTTGGCTTCCTCATGGAATGGTGGCTGGGTTCCAAAAGCAAGTTTCTTAAGGGAGAGCGCCGGGGAAAAGTTATATCACATTTTATGACCTAGCCAGGAAAGTCACACAATATCACTTCCATTACGTCCTTTTAGTTAAAAACAGTCGCTAAAGTCAAGGGGTGGTGAATTAAATCTCTTGATGGTGGCAGTGTCCAAGAGTTCACAGATAATTTTTAAAGCCACTATAGGAGTGTTCCCATAAAATAATATACTTAAATTATAGCAACTAAAAATGACCTAGAAATAGTTAAAAAAAAACAAAAACAAAAACAAAACATCATGAATTAGAAAGGAATGAGATGGAATAGGGTAGGATGGGATACAGAACCAAGGAACAGTGTTATACATTCACCAAGGAGCAGTGTTGTATGTTCACAAGTACAAGGCATAGTACTGATTGGTGAGGAAAGAATGGGCTATTCATTAAAATGTGCTGCTACAAATGATATTCATAAAGGAAAAAATAAAATTAGATACTGAAAATATAAATCAGACGTGAAATAAAATGTATAAAATCTAAAACAGAAATTAAACCTTTAAGAGGAAAATATAAAATAATATATTGGTAACTCAATGATAGGGAATTAGACATCTAAAAGCTCCAATCAGAAAGGAACAGATTGGGACTGTTGGGAGGAAAGGATGTCCTAAAGGAACTTTGCAGAGTTTTGTGGACTCCACCCCCTACTCCAGCTTTCTGGACTCCACCCCCTACTCCAGTGATTGGAAACTATGACTCCCAGCAATACCAAGCCAAGGAGAGAACAGTGAGGACCCAAGGGCGGAGCTAAGCAGGCATTCTGGGACTTTTGGAGGGATATGAGGGCAGACATGTATTCTTGCTCTCAACCACATGCCTCTCTCTGGACCGTGTGTCTCTCTCTGGACCACATTGCTCTCTGGACCGAAGGGCGCTCTCTGGACTGAGTGGCTGGTGGCTGGTCATTTGGCTCTTGATGAGCTATCAGTGTATTAGAGTTCCAAGTCAGCAGAGCTGGAAGGATGTTCTAGTTAACTTGTATCTCTCTCTTTCTCTCTTTCCCTGGGTTGTACCTTTTCCTTTCCCTTTGTAAATAAACCCATTACTGACCCTTTGTGTGCGCCTGCAGTATAATTGAATTGTAAGTGTGCGGGTGAAGACCCACAGACAGGCAACCCAGTTCACATTGGGTTGCCCTGTAACAGGACTACTGACTAAAAGTAAATTTTCAGTTTCTAAACAACTGTGAAAACAGGTCACAGCCCGGGAGAATGTCTTTCATGATGTCTAACACAACAAAAAGAGACAAAGAACTCAGCAGGAAAAGTGGCAAAAGCTGCAAATAATTCATGGAACAAGAACAATCAATAATTACATGAAAATTTCCTCAATTTTTCTATTAATCGAGGAGACGTAGTTGAAACAACTCTAAAAGACCACTTCACATCCAAAAGACTGGCACCTATTTTTAAATAACAATACCAGGTGTTAGTGGAGCCGTGCACACACTAGTGATAGAAGCGTATCTTGGCAATCTGACAGCATCTTGTAATGTTAAGACATCCAGCCCTTGCAAACCATAACCATACTTTTGTAAGGTCTATATGCACGTTTAGCAAATGCTCATGCACAACAATAAATTAATAAGCATGTTAATGGTCTGTGAGAGTAAAACAAATAAATACATAAATAAGAGAAAACACCTAAGTGTTCATCAGAAGTAGATAAATAATGTTATATTCAAACAATAAAAAATTCAACACTCAAAGTGAAAGAAACTGATTTATAAGTATGCTGAATTTTAATAGCAAGCTGTAGAAGAATAAGCACTACATAATACAGCACTAATGCATTTTAATACCATAGATTATCTATTTATACAGGCTCATGCAGTGGATATACAGAATTATGTGAGCAACAGATAGCTCTAAGATAATAGTTTTCTCAGGGGTAGAATGTAAAAATAGAGCTGGTCGGGGGGCAAAGACAATTTCAACGGTATC
>NW_004567129.1:6958218-7098866 GCF_000260355.1 Condylura cristata | reverse complement strand
TCTTCCAAAGGCAGGAGGGAAAAGTAAAAGAGGCTGAAGACACACCTCAAAGATGCCAGCTACACTTCTGCATGGTATTCACTAGTGTTTGTGGTTTCTTAGGCTTTTCTGTCTTATCTCAAATGCACACAATGAGCATATATTGTTTGATAACCTTAAAACATCAAGTCCTTTCAGCAGCTGCCCCTCCTCTGAATTCTTCCCTTGTTCTCTTTTCTCCCCACTGGAAACAAACTCGGCACTTTGTATTGGTGGCTGAATGGAGTCAATGTGTCCTGCACAGTCTCTGAATTCCTCCTGAAAAGTTGAAAATGCTCTTTGTAAACATCCCCTAATGAGGAAATTAGGAAAGCTGTTGAAAGGTCATGTTTAAAAAGTTATTTTAAGTGATTATTTAAATGTTTTATTTTCTCTACCTTGGAGCTGGGTGATGGAGCTGAAATAAGCAATGCATTCTAGGCACACAGACCAAGGTTCAAACCCCAGTTGGCTCTAACTATAACAGGAAAATAATTTTGAACATGTTTCTTAATCTTCCTTCTTACAAGTTTATCATTTCAAAGATGGAGTAAATAAAATTGACCTCTGAGGTTGGTGGGAGGGTGCTTGGAGGGGAGTGTTTGGTCCATGTGGACAGGTAATCATGGGTTTGTAGAATTGGTTCTTGTCTAAAAGAGCATCAGTGGACTCCAGAAATGTGTCATATAATTGGAGGTGCACTTCTAGACTACTTTTCTCTGCTTTATTCCAGAGAAGGGGTTAAACTCCATCAAAGGTGTGTTCTGGAAGGGGATATTGCCCCTGGAGAAGGAACCTCCCATTGTTGCTGAAGAACATTCTCCTACCTGTCTGAGACCAGAGTCCTTAGAAAAGCTTCCTATAACCTTTCTCAGATAGGATTCAGCCTACGGGCATCACCAGTAAGCTCTCTTGAACACTAAAATTTCTTTCTGCTACATTAGAGAGATACAACAGATAGAAAGATAGAATATTCAGAAAGAGCATATTAGGTGCTGGGGTCCAGTCTGTGATGCTGACTAGTGAAGTAGGAAGAGAAAATCCCAAACTAGAAGAGTCTGGATCCTCTACCAATGATAAAAGCAAGGTAAGAACATGAGTGGCAGGTTTGACTCATGGCAGGGATGGGGGACCACTCTATCTTTTGGAAGTACCACGAGTTCATTCAGAGATTTAGCAGAGGTTTGTGACTGGACCTAATCCCAAAACAGTTTTGGAGCAATCACTCTGGAGTGGGCTAGAGAAATGAGAATGAAAGAAAATGAGAGAAGATGATGGTGTCACAGAAGACATAGGAGTCTGAACTTGGAGGCTGTAGGTGAGGATGGAGGGCAGGAAACCAACTTAAGAGATATCTATGTCGGAAGAGGAAAAGGAATGTATCAAGAATGAGCGTCCAGTTGCAGGCTAGACAGCTGGGGGCGTAGTGGTGGATTTCTTGTTTCCCAGAGGTGGAGTGACAGGGAATAAAGGGGTACTTTGGATAGGGTGGTTGGGAAAGTCATCTCTGAAGTAGTGACATTTATGATAAAACATAAAAGTTAACAAGTGTGTCATGCAAAGACCCAAGTGGAAAAGTCATTTTACTTAAATCCTTATAAGAAAAACAACATAATCTAAAGGATTTCAATGGTTATTTTTAATTTCCCAGGGACTTCTACCTGCTATATCTCATTGGGCCTCACTGGGACAAGACTAGAAATCACCCCACTTCAAGGCCCCTTTCTCAGATTGGAACAATCTTCTGTCACCAATTTAGTAGGCAACTTAATAACTGCATGTTATCAGCAGGGCTAATGCTCAAACCACTTCTAGAGAAATAAAATTCTCCTAGTGAATTAATAATTATGAAAAAATGATGCCCTGTGCTTAGGTGAGCTGCACCAACAGAATCAAGGGAAAAGCGGTCAACCATCATGCAAAACTCAACAGGTTGATCTTTAGGGAGAGTCAAATGTAGCCTTGAAGCTTGGAGCAAACCCATGCAGAGTCCACAACAGAGGTCAATGGAGGGTCACAAGGACAAGTCATTAAACAGAGCCCCTCTGTCCACTGTGGAGGCGGTCAGTCACCCTCGTGAGCCTTCAGGGGGAGACGAGGTCAGGAGAGCCTAAATCCCAATAGTTACTAAGAAACCTGCCCATTCCTCCCTTCATACTCTTTCCCCAAATCCCTTACCCTTCACCCACGTTGGACAGCCTGAAAAGTCTCACTAAGAAGAAGCAATGATCCTGGTTATAGAAGAGGTGAGCTGCCCTTATAAACAGAGCAGTGCTTGCTACACGATCATGCACCTGTTCTAAGTCTCGGGCAACCTCAGAATCCACCCCAACACAGAATGCCCCATAAGCAGCTGATGTTAAACAGTAGGAACTGAAACATAATAAGAAGTGCCTGTAGCATTTCTACATTCTAAACCATATTACCATCACCATCTCTAATGCCAAGTCAACCCTTGCTCTATACATGTGCTGATGTGTTTGAAACTATCCATTACAGTAACTCTAACTCAGTGAGTACCTACTATGCATCAGAGAGTTGTTAATTCTCTACAGACTCTTGACCAGATCACCCCCGTTAGTCCCATAAGGCAAGAGGTTGTATTAGTCTCATTTCACAGAGAAGAGAACCAAGGCCCAAGAGTTCAAGGAGCTGATAAAGACATGAACCTGGTAAGTGACTGAGGCACCGCACAAAACTACACTTTGACTTAATCCAAACCTCAAGCACGTTGGCAGTACCACATCATGATTCATTTTGTTAAGAGACAACCTGGAACACTCAAGAATACACATTTTGGCCCTCCCTGGTGGTGCTGTGGGTAAAAGCACAGCACTAAGAAACTAAAGCCACTTCAGCATGAATTCGATCCCCAGAGCTGATACCTATGGCATGGCAGACCTCTCCTGACTTGTCTGCTGCTCCCCTCAGCAGCGTACTTTGTCAGTCAGCCTGTTCTGCTCCCCACTCTGTCTCTGGTGAGTCCTCTCACCGCCCCTGCACCTCTGGCCTGTACCCCAGTTCTGTATGCATAAATAAATAAATCTTAAAAATTTCTCCAGGCTCCACTAAGCATAAACTGAGTATTAATAACTATCCTTCCACTAGACACATTTTCATTTCTAAACTCACAGCAGTGGCAACAAGATCCAAAACAACAAGTCTTGAGCAAACATTTTTTCCCTTTTGGTCACCTGAAAAGCAGACATTTTAAATGAAATTCCCAAGCCAAGCAACTGAGATTTAGTGAGGACTTTCTAAAAATGAAAAGCATTAGAAATACATCCTTTCATTTAAACTAAAAATAGCTCCTGGCTGCCAACATGGGCCAAGTCCTGTACTAGAGAATAGGATCACAATGATGAACAGCACCCCATGTGTCCACAGAGCTGACAATGTAAGAGAACACAGATATTAAGCAAACAAGTATAAGGACAATCACTAATTACTAAAAAATTTTACGAATGTCTGGAATAACTTGGGTATGTGAATCTATTTTTTTTCAACTGTGAATTTAATGAAATCTCAATAGTGATCAATTATTTCCAATGAAAATTTAACATCTGACATGAAATGTGTTTCAAGTGTAAAACACAACAGATTTTAAGACTTTGCACCAAAAATAGTAAAATACTCAAATGATTTTTTATTGATTACACAAGAAAACAATATTTTGAACATGTTAAACTAAATGAAACATATCATCAAAATTTAAAAGAAACCACATAGAGTTGTCAGCTCTCAAAGTCCTGAGAGGGTAAAGGAATAGATAGCTCAATGATGAATGTGAATGGGGTGGAATCAGGTAAGCTTGAGATGGGACTGAAAGGGCAGGTCTGGTAAAGCCTCTTCAGGACACTCCTGGGCTGCCAAGGTTCATGTAAGTTAATGAGGCACAAAATTGCTGCCAGAGATTGGTGAATCAGAAAGAAGATAGAGACATTCTTGGCTGTAGTGGACAGTGGTGTAGGGCAGCTGCTAAACTATCCAGCCCTCAGGTCCCACTTAGTTCATTCCTGGACAAAGGAAAGAACATTCTCCAAGATAACAACGGCAGAGCACAGTTCTGGAAGCTGTCTTGGTTCTTATTCTGACTGCCCACATAAATAGATTCACCACTAGACTTTCCCAGACAGTATCTGTCATCTGTTGCAATGGGTCAAATGAAAACAGGTCGAGACTTGTAAAACTCACAAATTGAGCCAAACAACACCATTTTATAACAGAGTCCATGAATTACTCAAGATGTAAGAAATACACCACTAGAAAAAAAAATCAACTTCCTCAATATTTTGTTCTCTGCCCTGAAATGGGCTGCTTGTAGGCTCCCTTTCTCCAGTGTTGAGCTTTACAAATAGATTTCAAGCAAGTATTTGAGGACAGGGTCAATCAAAGACTAAGCAAATATGATTGATAATCCACTGAAAAGCCTGCCTAGGAACAGGAGGAATCTAGATGAACCCAAATGTCAACCTCTTCTGGTGTTCCCAATGTCTACGTCCAAGATTTACCTACACAGCCTCATTGTCCCACAATAAAAAATAAGATACAAAATGTATCAATACATATAATTTTTAAAGTAAATTAACAAAGGCAATTTCTACCTTTACCTACACTGAATTAACCACTAATGGACTTTCCATACAGCCATAACTAGAACATGATATAGAATATGTAAAATGATTGGTTTTGGACATCAATAACAAGCATCACAGAACTTTGAACCTTTGAGAGACAAGAAATAAATGAGATAAGCACTCAGTGATGCCAGGTTTCTGCCTGAGGGCACTTTCTGGACTGCAGAAAGGGAAACTACCAGAACTTGGGTGTCCAACCCACATAGAAGAGGGATAATCAGAGCTTAAGGAGCTGAAGGATTTTTCAAGATATAATACAGGAGATATATATGACTGGTACCTTTTTAAGTTTCTGCTTCTACATCTCTGGTACCTTTTTAAGTTTCTGCTTCTACATCTCTGGAATGGGTATATTTATATTAAATCTACATTGTTATTAGAAGGAAGAGAGAAAATGACTCATTTACTGAAAACTCACCATGCACCAGGTACTGTTCAAAACTCAGATGTTTATTTTTCACAAGCACTAAGGTAGGCATTTTTGTTGTCTCATTTGACAGCTGAAAAACCAGAAGGGGGTGAAGTGGCAGGCAGCCTCCACAAAATAACCATCAACCTGTCTCCTGTAAGCCACACTCTATGTAATCCTCCCTCCTTGTCTGAAAGCTGGATTCACTCGAAATGCAGAGGTTAATTTCTAAGAGCACGATGGCCTTCATCATGGATGTCCTTTTGCTCACTCTGAACTGTCCTACAGTGTCTCATATAGCAAGGAAATTAGCAGATACCATTAGCCAACAGCCAATTTAAAATTGGGGTACTCACTACACCAGTCCAGGAGGAAAAGAATCCTGCCAGCAGCAATCCTGCTGTAAGAAAATTTGGTAGAGCATCTTTCCCCAGTTGAGCTTTCAGAGGAGGTCACAGGCCTACGCAACAGCTGAAGCAGAAGACCCAGCTAAGTGGTGCTCAGGTTCCTGACCCACAAAAATGGTGAGATAACGAATGTATGCTCTTCTGGGCCACAATATTTGGGGGTTACTTGTTAGGGGACAATATATAGCCAAGCCAAGTGATGTTAAGTAATTTTCTCAAAGCCAATATTATACCGGGCTATTATAAAAGAGCAACCAATATGAATGAATAGCCTCGCTACAGGCTAATGTTTGGGATGATAAAGATGATCACAACAACAATGTTTAAACCTAAGTTTAATAAATAAGCAGGCCAAACAATGTTTATTGAAACTATGGGTAAAATGGCTTTTTGAATGATTCTTCAAAATCTATCCTTGTTCTAAGAAAAAGAAGGAAAAACAAACAAACTCTACTTTCCCCAATTTCCTGTGGATGCTAAGAGGCTCAGTACAAAGGAACATCATGCCAATTCCTCCAAGACAGAACTGCCTAACAGTGTCCACATCTCGTTGGAGAAGAGCTTCCTGTTGGGCTGAGTAAATATGCACACCAGAGGGAACCCAAAATCCAATTGCTGGTTTGCTTTTTTTTCAATTGCTGGGTTTTTTAAAAGCTCGTATTTGTATATTTGATGTGCAACCTAATTAGACCAGAGCATCTTTAATTAAGTGTGTCAGCCCCAGTGGAAGCTGCAGAGTTCAATGCTAATAAAGCTGATAAAGGTTTTTGTTTCCCAGACTTCTTTTATTTAATGCCTCAACCATGTTAAGTCAATCTGTAACATATGGGCAGTTCTCCCACTATGGATTTATCATTTGAGTGTTTCTTTCTGTGAATTAATGCAATCAAACTCCTGCCAGTGTTAATTATTTTTTCTCCAAGAAGCAAATCCCAGAATTTAGCAATAACCAGCTGCGATTTACTGCTGGCAGTGTGGTAGAAATGATGGGCTCATGCTGTCTGCCACCACCCCAGGCAGACTAAGAGAGGCTTCTGTGCTCTGGGACTGACCTCAGCATTCAGTGCTTCCAGATATAGGCAGAGTTTTTGGCCTTTGCCAATCCCACCAGCCCTTCTAGGAGCATAAATGCCAAGATTTACAATAAGCTGTCCTTCTGTAAGTTTTGCTTGGAAACTGCATGGCACATTCTCACAGGCAGAATATACTGTAGGTAAAAGTAAAGACTAAAGACTTTACAAATGAGCCAAACTCAACCTGCAAGGACTCCTTTGTAAGATCTAGCCAACAGAACCAAATCCCTCAAGACAAAGGAGCTGACCACTGGAACTTGGTAGTGACCTTCCCTATAGCTGAAAGTCTTTTCCCTAATTTGCCCGTAACTTATAATCATTTGTTCTCCACGTCCTGACTTAAATGCCACTTCTCTCTATCCGCCACCATTTAATAAGTTCTCATCTACACTGAAATCCTGCCTCAGATTCCACTTTCATTCAAAGGCTTGTCAAAGAATCAAAATTACCTACTTTGTTTATTCATTTGGTTACTTATTTATTACATGCCCCCCTTCCATGAATATTAACTCCCTGCGATGGAGACCACAGAGACATATTTTCTGCTGCATCCTTAGTTCCCAGCGTACTGTGGAAGATACAGTGGGTGCTGAGCAGATAGGATGTCATGAATGGATAATCAAGTAGCAAGCCTTGGTCTATACCTGAAATATTACTGGTTCCAAGTAACTTCAATGATTCTTTTGACTATTGATTAGGGGAGTCACCTTGCAGCTAATAATACAACAAAAGAAAAACTAACAATAAGAAAGAATATGCAGTTGTGCTAACTAAATGAGGTGGATCAGAATTTAGAACTAACAAACTGCCATTTGAATTCTGGCTGGGTAGCCTCAAGCGAGTCATTTTCTTTCTCTGAATTTGTGTTTCTTTATCCATAAAAAAATGAGCATAATCATCACCATGGAGAGATGAAAGTGTAGCTGGTAACCAACATAACATAACTGTTCAAATGTCCTTTAGATCTCACTGGAGGAAAACCAGTCTCTGGTGGAAAAAGGGCTTGCCCCTGAAGATATAACAGTAAACATATAACAGTAAATGAACACCCAACTGTAGTAGTACATGTGTGGCAGGCCCATGTGAATCTAAGAGTCTGAGGGCAAATTCTCACCGTGGTACATCTTGCTTAAGACCTTAACCATAGCTTCACTTGTCAATGAATAAAGAATGTTCCTAATTTTTTCAATCCTACTTTTAATGTAGGTAGAAAGTAGAAAGGCTAAATTACCTTCAAATTTACCTTCACATCACTTTTTCACTCACTTTAACATTGCTTGATTTTCTAGAAAGACTTGGTTGATCATAGACTTTGGCATTTTATTACTAAGAGGACAGTGGTATAAATGCCACAGGAATTTTTTTATATATAATAGTTTATTTTTTACATCATTTTGTGCTTTTTTCCATCTCAATTGTAATCCCTGTAGACTCCCCATCACCAATTCACCCATGTGCCATTACCATAGTCCTATTTTCTTCTTTTTAAAGATTTATTTATTTGTGCATACAGAACTGAGGCTCAGGGGCTGTGAGAGTCTTCACCAGAGACAGAGTGGGGAACAGAACAGGCAGATAGACGAAGTACACCGTTGAGGGGAGCAGCGGGCGGGTCAGGAGAGGTCTGCCACACCAAGTGGTCACCTCCGGGGCAGGCAGGAATCGAACTCATGCAGAAGCGGCTTTAGATTCTCAGTGCTGTGCTTTAATCTGCTGCATCACCAGGGAGGGCCCCATAGTCCTATTTTTTATCCCCCCCTCCATTTTTTATACCAATCCCCACCCCACCCCTGTATAATGTGTCTGGCACATAGTTGTTCATTATTATTTTTCCTCCTGGTCTGTTATGCTTCTGCTATGAGTGAAACCATCTGATATTTTTCGTTTTCTTTCTGGCTTATTTCACTAAGCATGATCCCTTTCAGCTCCATTCATGTTGCTGCAAAGGGTATGTGTTTATCTTTCTTGATCACTAAGTAATATTCCATTGTGTATATGTACATCTTTTTAAATACAATATTCTACTTTTTGGGCATCTGGGTTTATTCTATGTCTTTTCTATTGTAAATAAAGCAGCAATAAACATGAGGGTGCAGATGACTCTTTGAATCAGTGTTTTTGTGTCTTTTGGGTAGATACCTAGGAGCGGGATTGCTGGGTCATATGGAAGCTCCATCTTTAGCAGTTTAAGAAACCGCCAAACAGTCTTTCATAGTGGTTGTACTAGTTTGCATTCACACCAGCGGTGCAGGAGAGTTCCTTTTTCCACATCCTCACCAACATTCGTTGCTGTTGTTTTAAGATCTGCCTTTCTCACTGGTGTGAGGTAGTATATCATTGTGGTTTTAATTTGCATCTCCCTTATTTTAAGTGATGTTGAACATTTTTTCATATGCTTGTTGAATGCCACAGGACTTTTACACAATAACAGGTGAGTGTGAGTTTGACTGGCTAAAACCCAAAGACTGTCCATTTTCCTGCCTTTCATGTGTAGAGAGGGAAATACTGAGACTTACAGGATGGAGAAACCTCAAACGAAGAAGAAAACTGTCAAATGAGCTGGATACCTTGCAAACATTATAGAAAATGTTTTCTGAGCTCATAAGAACCAAGAATTATCTATCTCAGCTTTTTGTGTCAGGAACATGAGTTCCAAATAGTGGGGGTCATTATGGTCCCTACCATGAATTTTCCTGTGATGAGAAAAGAGAAACAATGAAACATGCATTAAGAAGAGTTTAATCTCTGCCTGATAGACTTTATTCAGAAACAATATTTTGCCCTCCCTGAAAAAAATTTTAACATGAGGATTGGACCCATCCAAACACACAACAGATGAACCATTCCATAACAGGCTCAGACACCAGCTCTTGGCATCACCATGATCCTTCTATAGGCTGCCAGAATAAACAGCCACCAGAGAGGAATTAATGCCAGCCTGACCTCATAACTAGCGTGAGCCCACTACACTTAGCAAACCTGGGAAGAGGAACCAAATGCTCTCTGGAGCAGACAAATGGGCAGTATCAGAGGTGGAATTTTTGTCTCATTATTGCTTTAATTTGAAAATTGGACAACTGAGCAACTTTTCACTCCCCCAACTTTGCTCCAGTTTATATACTATTCCAGATGGAAGGAAAGATGTCCCTTTTCTCTCCTAATAGCCTTTTTAGATTCTTTCCTAGGTATTCAAATGTTTAAATTCAAGGAAAGTGACATTCACTAGGCACTGCATAGATGTCAAAATCTCAGTAGAGTTTCATGATGGCAGCGAAACACTGAATATTTTCCGAAATACATACCTGTATAATAAATATGTCAGTGTCTATATATGATAGTTTCAGCTCTCAACTCCCTTGCATTCTAAGGCAGAAGCTAATAGGATGAACACACATAGAGGAAAATTCTTGGAACAAGGAATGAACTGTTCCACAGAAGCATCAGGTATTCTGGCCAGGCTCATGGCCAGGGCATTGGGAAATGGGTCCATTTGTCTGAAAACCTTAGGAGTTTTGTTGCAGAGAAACATTCATATGTGAACACAAAGCTATGAGGAAGATCGTTACAGCCTTTTTATAACTGCTTGCTTTATAGCCTTGTTTACAAAATACTTAAGGCGCAAGTGCCAAGTTTACAACACTGGTTTAAAAAAACAAAACATTTATTTCCATGCAAGGGATCATATACCTGCCTACAGAATAAGATAGCTCTAACATGTATTGATGCAACTGCAGAAAAGCATATAATGCTATAGTATGGTTTGGTGGGACTAAAAACTTGAGTGTATTTCACATTTTAATATAAGCACAGAAGATGATTAGAAGGTTATACTTCAAAACATTTGGAGGTATCAGATGATGAGGGAATATTCACTATTTTCTACTTTAGTCCCATGATGTTTGAATTTGTATCAGGACAATAAATGATTTCCAAGATTAGAAATTAAAATTCAATCTAGAAAAACACCTTTGCACAAGGTAGACAGAGATCAGCAACAAGAGCTCAGCCAGCACCTCACTGGGGATCTGGCGAACACTAATGGAAGAGCAGGGAGGTGAGTGAACGTCACGGTAGACACTAATTCCACACATACACGTTTCCTGAGTGTCTGCCTTCCACTGAGTACAAGTCAAAATGTCCTCCAGCCATCCCGCCCCCACCACCAGTGGATTAGAATTCAGCATCTGACAGGCAAGCCCCCAAAGAAAAGGGACAGTCTCATGAATCAAGCATCAAGGGACAGTCTCATGAGACCTGGCCTAGTCTTTGCTCATGTTCAATCAGCTAGTTCTCAACAGCAACACCATTCCCGGTGCTTATGACTGGCATCTCCTCTGATGAACACATTCCCACCCTGAGCCCATGTCCCTGTCCTGTAGCTGTTGAGTATCTTAACTATCTGCCCACTGGGGCAGACACCTCACAGCCCCCCCAAACACATGTCATGCCTGCTGTGAGGTCTCTGTATCTCGTAACTCCTGATTTGCCCTCCTGGCCTCTTAGTGGACTTGCTGACACTTCTAGGCTCTAGAACCCTGGTGAGACTCTTTCCCTTTGGTTGACTCTTTGATCACTAGTTGGCTGGACACTGCCCAGTTGTCTATATCCTGGCCCCAAAACTTGGTCTCAGGACCTCTTCCTTAACTCACTCCCTCCCCACAACCAAACACCTGAAGGCTTGAACTGGGGCTTTCAGAATTTTACTGCCTCCTGGGTCCAGTTACACATGGTGGGCCAGGAGCCACTGATGTGAATCAGGAGGCCCAATCTTCATGTTCCTCCCCTGTGATGAATGAGCTGTGTGACTATGGGTCACCAAGTTGCCTCTCTGAGTCTTGCTCATCTATTAAGTGGAGGATGTGGGTCAGAAAAAATAGTAGTTTTATTATGACAGCATCTGATGAGGACCTGGAAAGCCCAAAGACCTTATAGTAGAAATACAGGCATATAGACAGAGGTATAAGTGAAGGCACAGACACAGATATAGCTATCCTACAATAACCAATAATGCTGTGCAACCTTGACACAAAGTAGGAGCATTATTATCAGAGGGATTAAATATGTTTTTCTAGATCACAAACCTATATGTGGATTTGTGACATAATAAGAGCATTCAAAGGCCATATATTTAGCCTTCAAACTATACAAGACAATCTTGACTATCACAAAATAAATAAAAGAACTACATGTACAAAACCCTGTGCACTCTACAAATGTGGTAGACATTCTAGTTTAAATAATGACAAAATCAAAGGATTATTCTGAAGTACTCTCATATAACACATACATTTTTTCTTTCTTCTAGAATCTTCCATTCAGCATTCTGGCAATATTCACCTTAATGTTCAGTTAAAACAGAAAGATCCATCTACTTCTCAAATGCACCTGTAGTTATTTTTTCAATTATTTTATACACTGTGCTCTTATGAAGCCATCTCCAAGTGTATATTGGCATCTATGTCTGGTTTATCTTCTCCCCACACCCTGGATGCTCAGAGCCTTCTAATGACACCAGAGGTTAAACGTTCGCAGGCTCACTCAACACCCGCAACATTAAAACAACTGGATGGAAAGTAATCTCATCTCAACATGCTGGGGGAGATGTGCTAGACCCATCAGAGTTAATGGGAGTTACAGCCAAAATCAAGGTGAAGACTCTGCTCCCTGGGGCACAGTGGCAAAGAGAAGAACAGGGAGAGTTAAATGGAAAAACCCTGCAACTGCATCAAGGGCCCTAGAAATCACAACACCAGACTTTGTGAACACTGCATATTTTTGAGAGTGATCTCTAGCCTTGGGCTCAGACAAAACTGGGACTAGTCCTTGCAACTAGTCACTGTGCAACCTTAACACAAAGTTATTAACCCCCATTAAACCTCCATCTACTGATCTTTAGGAAGGGCGTAACAAAGGCATATGATTACCCCATTTTTGATGGGTTATAGGAGAGGCTAAATGATACTGTACAGAGAAAATGCACCGAACAAAGGATTTATAAGTGAGCAAGGGGTGTCATTATTAGTTACATTATCATCACAATTAACAGCAACTTTATCACTTTTAAAGAACAGAGAATGCCTTCAATACTAATGTTTTCCTCAAGTCAAATGGCTTCCAAAGCCATTAGCGTCCACACCACCAGCATCCCAACCACTCCCACCCCACAGGTAGTCAGAATAAATACTTCGCCCTCTTCCACACAGTTTTGGTTCCTCCTCCCCATAGCTCTGAAACAAGACTCTGTGCTCACTGAACAGTGGGCACAAATGGAGGTCCATGAGGATGAGGTGTCTGAGTTCATGAAAGAGAAAACCCAGTGGAACAGGACCCATGCACCATTCAGGTACGAGGAAGGAAACCTCCCAAAGAGTGACCTGCACAAGCGCAGAGAGAACGGAAATATCAAGTTGGGTATGTTTGGAATGAGGAGTCCACCAGGGAGGCTGGAGAGCGGAACTGTTTGTTTCTGAGACAGTCTGTGGAGGGGGTATGTAGTATAACTAATAAAGTGTGGACAAAGTCAAGATTGCGATGAACCCCTGTGCAGGTTAAATCTATGGCCACACATCCTTTTCCATTTGTGTCTGCACCATCCAATAATCCCCAGTGAGATCTTAAGTAGTGTCGAACCAAAGAACCTACAAATGTGAACTGTCCCCCCAGGCAGTTCAGTTTCATGTACAATATTGAAGCACATCATTACTTCAGACCCCTACCCAGTGAGAACTTCCTGAGGAGCATCAAGGATGTTCCTCTGAACCAGTAGTTCAGCATCAACAACGTTGCAAACAACAAAAGGATGGGGAAAGTAAGCTGCATCCCTTTTCAAATATACCCCAACACACAGATGACACTCAGATGTGTGCAGAGGTGGCTATGAAAGCATTATTAATACTGGGGCAACCTGGGGGGAAGTTGGGTATACGCTACATGAGAATTGAAATGCCTGCTGACCTCAGACTCCACCATGTAAGCTGGATCCCCAAGAAACTTCATTTTAAGTCTGTTTAAATACCTCCCTTCTAAGCTTCTCTAGAAGACATCCCAGATTTGAGCGCACACCTCCACCTCCTTGTAGAGCACCATGGCAAGCTGGGCCCTTGGCCCCGTGATGAGACTGCTAATGAATGAAGTCCTCCTGAGGAGAGAACTAGCAGGCAGTAAGCCCAGAAGTTTAAAACAGAAAGGAAAAGAATATGGCCACAAAACAACAAAACTTAGCAACTCTATCCTGGGGCTAAATCAAAATAGGGACATTTGGACAGTCAGCTTCCACACACCATCTCTGTCTCTAAGCCCACTGGTGTTCTTGTAGGGGTTATCTTTGGTTCAAGATGTCACCCAAAACACAAGACATCCCGTTATGCATATTGACACTTGGAAAAATAGAAACCTCAGCTAAAAATGAAAACCAAATTATATCTAACATGAAATATTGTACCCCTGGGGTCAGAGGCTTCTCTCACCAAGTCAGGTTGAGTCTTATATTTCAACTGCAGTTTTTGAGCAAAGCCCTGTCGATATATTACCTCATTCATTCCTCAACGCACCACTCTGGAGCAGGCATTTCATGTCCAGTGCACAGATGGACACATGAGCCAGGGGAAATGACAGTGCTAGGGGCCAGACAACATAACAACAGCGGCGCTGGGCGTCAAAGCCGGCCTGTTAATTTCAGACCCGGAGCTCTGTGTCCTACACCACCTATCTCTGCTACATTTTCCCAGAGACAGTCCTGTCCCAAAATTAGGACAAGCTTGCACTCATGTCTGAAGGTCATGGTTCGCTCCCCCTTGCTTTGTCTGGCTAATGCTCTCTTCTCTGCTTCCATCCCTAGAAACATGCAGCCTAAAATGAGGGAAGCCTGCTCTTCGATTCTCTGCTGGAGGAAAAACAGTGGTTTTCTGTTCCTTTCTTGGATTCACAGATAACAGCAGAGACACAGCACCATCTCGGATCTGGGCAGCTATTGTCCTGGGTATGTTTTATTCTTTCACATACACCTTAATTTGCCCAGGAAAGAAACAGATATCTGATATGACAAGTGTATGCCTTTTTTTTTCCTGGAGATCTGATTGTTCATTTTTTCCTCGGAAGGGCCAGAGTGTCTTTCAAAAGTTTCAACCCTCAGTTTTTGAGAAACTTATCCGTGTGGCATGTCTGTCACTTTTCACAGTCCTCAAGCGAGTCTTGGCAATTTTCACATAATGGCATTTGTTGACAGGTTGTTAGGGCTGACAGTGAATATGTTTGAAAAACTGTCAAGCTGGTGAAAAAAAAATTAAAGAGAGAGCCTCCTTACATTTGAAACAGCATGTTAAACTGTAAGTACATCCTCAAAATGCAGAGCCCTCCACTTCCCATCAAGTTACATGCTCCACGGTGACAGCCTGAGAAGGTAGCATCCCTAAAAATTAATGTCATCTTGTCACTTCAAAGGTCAGGAGGCACATTACCACTAAACTCTATTTATCTGCATAAAATTGAGTTTGCCTTTAATGCTCCATAACAGGTGAATGGAGAGGAGGACTGCAGATGCAGTCAGGGCGGTGCAAAGTGTTTAATTGGGCAAGCAGAGTGGTACCACAAGCTGGCAGGCAGCCCAACGACGTGGCATTGTGACTCTTGCCACTTGGGCTGCTGTTGAGGTCGATATTTAATCAAGAGACTTTCAAGGAATGAGTTTATGGATGAACAGTGGCTGAGGCAATGAAGGGACAGGACAGACAGCAACACCAGCGACCCAGCCTTTCGAAGAAAGAAAACCCAAGGTATACTCAGGGTTACACTTACTAGGCATATCAGAGGTCATCGATGACCTAGCATGAATACGTAGCAATTTTCTTTGGCCCTGGGGATGGGCATGACCAACTGACCATGAGATGTCCTTTAAAAGGACATCTGAGCACAGCCCTAAATGCTTGCAGACAAGTACAGTGTGCGCTTGTCCTGGGAAGCCTGCAGTCTGACCAGACCCAAAAAGGCACCTAAACCATGAAATCACAAGTGCGCGGAACAGCAAAACTTCCAAAAGTTAAGAGAGTGATGATGTAGATCACTCTTGCTCTTAGATTATTTAACTCCTGCTTTCTGAGCTCTCTTTGCCAAGAGACTCAGCCCCAACCTTCTGCGAGCCAATCCTAGCATCAACTGCATTAGTTCTTGAGTGTGAAACCCATGGTATTTGTTAGTGGGGGACTCTTGACTGTGACCACCAAACAGGGATATCTAAAAAGCCCAATAATTGACTCCCATGTCAATTATTAGTTCTAAGACCATGGGCAACTTATGTAAGCTCTTTGACATTTTCCCCATCTGGAGGATGGACTAATCTAATCTTTAAAACTGAGTTGCCCTGAAGACCCAGTTTGATAATGATATATATGTGTAAGCATCACACCAGCTCCCATATACCGTTAAGTGCACAAACATTGTTCTATGGAAGGCATAGTTCCCTGCAGGAATGAAAGAGATTGAGATCATACAAGTTTCTACCAATTTTGCTTAGTGAGGCAAGTGACTTCCTTTCCTTTAATGCAAACTGTTATAAGAACAACCAGTCATCAGTGTAGTTTATACCAGGATCTACGAATAAACTGTGTTCAAGTACAGCTAAAAACGCCTTTAATTCTTTCGTCCAGAATGTGAGCATTTTCTACCAGGGCCTCCCTCCAGCAGCTTAGATCTAAACAATGTCTTGAACTTTGCAGGCTCTGCAAGATGTAGAGTTTAATCAACCAAGAACTCTGAGGGGCCGGCAGTGCATTACACCCGAGGGGCAGGGCTGCTGTCGCCTCCCTGCTCAGAGAAGAGTTTGTTGTACAGGAGAGTCAAATCCGATTGTATAGTGCTGTCTCAGAGATTACCCAGGGGGTGGGCAGAAAGCTGACAATGGAGGAGTCCAGAGCACTGGGACGTGCTTTTACAACAAGAGGCTCCAGCTGGAATAAGGCTTGCAAAGGCAAAGAGTTGGAGCAAATTCCTCCAGAGATGGTTAGTAACAAAAAGAGAGAGAGGAAGAAATGTCAGCTTCACTTTTAAACATTTTTTACTAACTATAAAAAATATATAGAAAAGTGCACAAATAACTGAAGCTCAAGGAATTTGCACAGAATGCACTCACTCAAGTAACCAGTTCGAGCAATGACATCTTCCTTTAGATAATCACTCTCCTGGCTTCTACCACATAGATTAGGTCAGCTTGCCTTTGAACTTTACATAAATGGGGTCACATATGAACACCTTCACATCTGGCTTCATTCACTTAATATTGGTCAGGTGGGAGTCATCCAATTTGTTGTGGGTTCTTTGTTCTCATGGCCATATCAACTACTGGCAGACATGTACATCATGGTGAGGCTTCAACTAATGCGATTATAGTTTCTGTGATCATTCCCATGCATACCTTTTGGATTACACATGCATCTAAATAACTGGGGTGCAATGGCCACTGATAAAATCTGTACACATTCAATATCAGCAGATCCTATCAGTTTTCCAAAGTGGTTGGACCATACATTCTCAGCAGCAGTGTATAAGTTTCAGTTGTTCCACATTCTCTACAACCTTTGGTGTCAGTGGGAAAAATGTTTGACATTCCCATGGTGATAAAGAATAACTACAGTTCCTGTTGGTTAAGCTAAAATGTAGAGTCAGACAGGGAACCTCTTACCATGACAAAAATCTTGGAATGAGGAACATACATGGGGGGGGGGCAGCATTTGCTAAAAACAACAGGCAGACATTATGGCCAGATTAGCATAACCACCTAGACTACCTTGACAGAAAGTTAAGTGTAAACAGGAACTAGAGATAGTATGGTTTGATGAGCAGGAACAATGGACTCCCCAAGCAACAGTCCCTATTCACTCCCCCCTAGTTTGTGCCAGACTATTATGCATCTTTAGTACACATCCCCACCAGTACATTCCTTTACATTCTTCCACTTCCTTGCCCACCTTCCCTGAAAAAGTGCTGCGCTCCGCCTCTGCTTAGACTTTAAGTTGTCGTTCATTGATCTGCACTGCTCCCAATGCTGCTGCCCCACATGTGACAGTGCTGGAGGCTGGGAAGATCAAGGTGCCTGCCTATTCTAGTTGTTTCCTAAGGAGGATCTTCTCTCTGTCTTCCCCAACCCCGCCCCCATGTTCAAAGGGAAGAGGAAAAGGAGGTGAAAAAGAAGGGAGGGAGGAGAGAGGAAGACAAGGCAGGGTGCAATAAGCTCCCTTATCTCTTTATATAAGGGGACTAATCCCAGTAGGAGAGTTGTACCCTCATGACCTAGTTACCTCTCAAAGCCCCACCTCAAAATATCCTCACATTAAGGGTTAGGGTTCACCAGCTGAAATCCTTAAGCACATATACATTCAGTTCACTGCACAATGTAACTAACTTAGTCACAAACTATTCCTTGTAAGAAAGCAATCTAAAACTGAGCCATTAAAAAGGAGAAAATTACCAAGAAAAACAGTCAACAATGCATGTAAATGTAGACCTGCTGATGGCCGGAATCTTTAACATTGTGCCTCAAGAAGACAAGCTTCTCTGAACCCATTTTGGTTGTTTCTTGCAAAGGAACTGAGGGAGACAGTGTTGCTAATTAAAACTCAGAGCAGGATATTCCCAAGAAATGAAAGCTGGTTTTCCAGGATGGAGAAGAAAGTCAAGCTGTGAGAGAAGATAAAGAGATATGGTATCCCCCAATTTCAGTCTTCCATGCCATTGAAGTGAACAGGAAAATTATAACCCCTGCCTGGCCCCTCCTCATATTCTCAAGAACATATATTTCAAGAGCTGGATTAACCATACAATTAGCCATACAACTTAACCCCATCCTTTCTAATACCCCAGATTCCATCACTGTCCTCAGTCCAAGGTTGAGACTCTTCCCATTTTCAGTCAAAGGGACAAGATGAGAGAGAAGAGCTGTTTGTAAGATCCTTGAAGAGAAGAAAAAGTTCGCCTTAGTTGTTCCCTGCATGGCCTACTATTTACAGTTGCTTGAGGCATAACTATTTGGTCATAGCACTGTAAGACAAACTCCCAGCCTTTGGATCATCTTGAGAGCTGAGGAGGTAGAAAGTATGCCTGCCACTCCAACCTCCCTTCAGTGGGGCTTGGAGTTGACTCACACTGAAGAACAGATGGCTCTCCTAGTGAGGTCTTTGAGTCGCCCAACTCTTTCACTGAGGTCCCCTACCCAAATGCCAGTGAGCCATGAAAGAATGCATGCCACTTAGAAGTTTGTCTGCCACTTAAAAATGTGTCTACCACCTCAGGTCGGTTCCAGAGACCAGAGAGTCTCGACATGCACCTTTCTGCGTGTGGAGACTCTTGCATATGCATGGATAATCTGAGGGAAATTTTCAAGAAAAATGCCATTCATCAGGGACATAGTCATTTTCCCCCTCCCTCTTCCTGGGGCTTTCTTCCCTTGGCCTCTAGATTTCAGGAGTCTTTGCACCACCCTTTAGCTGTCCATGGATCTCAAATCTCATGTCCCTACTCACCAGATGCTTCTTATCTAAGGTCACTACTATGTGTGGGTTATAAAGATAAAAGAACCCTTGTTTGTACCAGCAAACTGACAAAGACCATGTAAACTAGGCACATGTATTCTAGACTTGTCTCTTGTTATTATAAATTCCAGCACAGTCTACATCTGCACCATCAACTAATTATCAGCCCTAGAATAGAATGAATTGATATGTTTATTGCAAACGTAGTAATTCTATTAGAGACAGTCTGGAATTTAGGGAAGGATGTGGGTTCTCAGAGATATAGGCATTCCATCAAGCTGTGATAAGGCTGATACTAAAAAAAAAAATCCCATGGCTTGATTTCAGGACCCTGGGTGGGTTCTACCTTGACAACCTATACCAGAGGACCCAAAGGAGAGGATGATATGGTCTACCAGCCTACGTAAGCCCCTTGATTGCACTGAAATCCTACATAGGTGCCAAGAAATTCAGATACCAAGAAAATTATATTTAAGGCCCTTCTATGGCAATGTAAAATGTTTTCAATACTGAAATTGTTCCTTAAAAAAAAAAAGCTGGGATAGACAATAATGGATGTGGCCAGAATTTGGGGTAGCAATTATTCCTACTGCACTAAAGTTTGAAAATGAGAGTATATTTGGAGACAGGAAATGAGAGCAGCTGTTCATCTCTTGTGGAATCTAGATTTATAAAACTGAGCAAAGCAGCCATATTGTACAAGTTCAATAGGCACTGCTGACTTTTTATTCCATGCAGATAGTAATCTCTGTAGGAATACTCCAGGGAAATAGGCGCACTGGTGTTTCTAGTTGATTCTAAGAAATCCACTTAAAAAAATTTGAATCCTGATCACAGAGATCAGGCAAGAAGAGCATATACACAAAAGACAACTGAGCAAAAAAGGGCTTTTAAAAATTGTATGGTCTTTAAAACTTAATTTCATTCATGTCTTGCATATATATTCACAAATGATGTTTAATGCAGCACCACATTCGTGATCTCAATCAACTATAAAGGCTGAAGTGATGGAGATCATTAATGTATTGTGAGATAAACACTGATTAGAAGTCAATGTGAACAGTGAGATTAAAGAAAACTATAAGCAAAAAGAACTATAAGATACTCAATTTAACAAAAAATAGGACATGGGTCTCAATAATGTGTAGTACAAAGAAAACACAGTAGAGAAATGGTAATTATCTGAATGATAATGAAAAACAAAAGTTTAAGTGGTCACATACCTAAAGTAGTGCTTAGAGGAAAATTTATAGCTTTAAAACCTTATAGCAGTAAATAATATGGCTTGAGATCAACGACACATTGCTAGAAAGAAGTTAGAAAAAGAAGAACAAGTTTAAATCAAGCAACTAAGAGGAGGAAGTAAAAAAGAGGGGAAAATCAATGAAATAAAAATCTACAGTAAGAAAAACCAAAGCCAAAAGTTGATGACTTAAAAAGATTAATATAGTTGAGCACTATTAGCAAATAAGATAAAGAAAAAAAGAAGACATACCCATTATTAATAATGAAAAAGAAGATATCACTATAGACAATGAAATAATAATAAAAGGCTAGGTGAGCAACAAACTCATATTATAGCTACTAGGTTTTAACAGCACAGATGAACTAAACAAATCTGATGAAAGACCTACATTATCAGAACTTCACAAGAAGCAATGGAAAACCAGCCAAATGCTATTTCTGTCGAAAAATTAATTTATAATTAAAAACAATTTTCACAATGAAAAGTCTAGTACTATGTGACTTCAAAGGTGAATGTTATCATTTCTTACCAAAAAAAATGTCATGGCTTATATAAAATCTTTCCAGAAATACAGTGAAGAAGATACTTAACAATTTATTTTAAGATGCCAATATATGCCCCAAAAATGTCAAGAAAGGAAGGGAAAAAAATTTAGAGCAGAGTACTCTACTGAACTAGATATAAAAATCCTAGACAAAATTTTTGCAAATCAAATCTTGCCATTTCTTAAAAGACATTACTATTATTGACAATAATATGTATTAAAAGATAAGAATGCAGCATAACCAAGTACTCTTTATCACAAATATGCAAGACTGGCTAAATACTAGAATACCAACTGGTATATCTGAACACATCAGCAGTATAAAAGAAAATAGGCCTTGGTCAGTCAACTCAATAGATTCAGAAAAGCACGTGACAAAATTCAACTGCTATTTATGATTTAAAAGAAAACTCTCATTACCCTAGGAACAAGAAGAAATCTCTAAATCTCATAAGCAGCATCTGGTTTTTAAAAATCACAAATAACATCCTCAACTGTTTAAAAAAAAAATTTACATAGTCCCTAAAGAAATAAGGCAAGAATTTTTACCCTTAATACTTCTAGTTAACATTTATCAAGAATGGCCAGAGCAATAAGGCAGGAGTGAGATTTAAGGGCATATGAATTTGGAAAAAAAAATAAGAAGAAAGTCTTTACCATTAGATGACTTTTCTACATATATATTAAAAATCTCATGGAATCTGTAAAACAAGCTCTAGAACTAGTAAATGAATTAGCAAGATCACAGGACACAAAATAAATATGCAAAAAAGATTCCTTTTAGTGTACAATCAGTAAATAATTTAACAAAATGAAACTTTAAATTGTATCATTTACAATAGCATCAAAAATGTTTAAGGGTAAATTTCACAACATATTCAAGATTCATATGCTGAAAACTGTAAAACTCTGCTGAGAGACACTAAGGAAGTTCTTACTAAAAGGAGAGATATATTATGTTATATTATTATGTTACATTATTAGGGTATCAATTCTCTTCCAAATTGACCTATGAATCTACCAATCAAACTTCCAGCAGAAAATAATATTTTAAGAATTGACAGTCTAATTTTGCAGTGTGTATAAAAATGCAAAGGGCAGACATTTGTCAAGTATCTCCACTGAGTAGACGTACAGACCTATAAAAGGAATAAAAGTCAGAGGAAACAGGACTTTGTAGATAGGACAAAACGAACTTTACCATCAGCAAGCTCCTTTGAGTACTGATATTAAAAAAAAAAGATTTATTTATTTATGCATACAGAACTGGGGTACAAGCCAGAGGTACAAGCCATCTCTCTCTCTCTCTCTCTCTCTCTCTCTCTCTCTCTCTCTCTCTATCTATCTATCTATCTATCTATCTATCTATCTATCTATCTATCTATCTATCTATCTATCTCATCTCAGAAAGTCAAACTATATCCTAAACAGTTTTGGGGGTGGGGAGAAAACAACACTAAAATTACAGTTCTGCCTCCCAGTCTCCGTAATCTGACCTTTTCCTGCACAGGAAGTGTGTCTCACCACAAACGCTGGCTTCCAGAAATGCGGCCAGTGCATTGTTAGCACCAGTCACATGGTGAGCATCACAGAAAAATCACTGAGGAACGTTCCAAGATTTGCCCATAAAATCAGTAATTTTTTTGTCATTTGTTGCCATTAACAAGTAACTTGTGACCTAATAAATGTCGCTATTCATTTTCTTTAATTAAAATAATAAATATTATGCAGTGACACAGATTGGCATTTATGCCTTCATTTCTGTGATGTAGGATTTATAACCAAGGCTTTCTTTGAGGGATTCCACAAATAAAGGTTATTAAGCTGCCACGAGATGAACACAAGCACAGGTTAATGAAATTGGACACGGAAAGGCAGTGATGGATGAAGCCCTCATGTACGAAGGGAAAGAGAATTCCGACCCAGAGCAAGAAGCAGGCTTGGGCTGGTACAATGAATGCTCTATTTCCTCAGAGGTTTGACTTCAAATACACACAGGATGAGCTCAGAACATCCACTCTCTCCCCGCTTCGTGTGGGCTGCAATGTGGGCCTCCAGTCCCTTGAGAAGCACATGCTGGTGCCTCATAAGGCGGAAAATGAAGCTACTCTAGCATGTGAACCTGCAACCAGAAAACCAAAATCTATTATGATCATGTCCTACCCTCCTACTCTGAAGACATGGTTCTAGGTGCTAAAACAGAAAGGGCTCCCCTCACACAAAAAGAAAGAAAGAAAAACCAGAAAGATAAGTTTGAAATCATTTCCTCAAAGAATCTCTTCTTACCGGGCAGATTCTGCTCTATGACTGTGGTGGTCCCAACCCGAAATCCAGTCTGGCCCGGCTCTACCTGCAGTTGCTCTGGATCTGGAAATCCAGCCCCATGAAATAGACACAAACAGTCCTGTGGGCAAAGTTTCAAGTGCTGCTATCAAAGCCTCCACAAAGCACCTGGTGAAGTGGAACCACACTTTCATGGTTGAGATCTAACTCTGTGGATGTATTTACACCTCAGGACTGCAGACACCATGGCTCACATCACTCTATGTGCAGCTCAGAGCCACAGAGAGAGGGGGCTGTGTTTCTCAGTGATTGAACTACAAGAAAGGCCCCAGACGCAGAAGAGGGCTCCCAGCCCCTGTCTGCCTCTACCCCAGCCACTATTCTTGGCTTTGGCTAAATTAAAGAATGTATCTCTCTATTTGAGGTTAAAATAGACCCTCACTTTCTAAATTGGAAGAATTTCAAAAAAAAAAAAAATGAAGAGGAAATTCAGCAGCTTTCATGTGGAGGAGTCCCAACTTTAAATGTAGCCAGAGTTAAGTTCACATTTTGCTTTGACCACAAACTGGAGAACACAGACATAGCAGGGATTCAGCAAATATTAGCTCCCAGCATGACAGTATGCAGAGAAAGCTTTGCCTTCCCAGCCCCCAGTAGGTACAAGTGATATGTAGCTTCTTAGTTAAATATATATTATATGACATGTTTTATATAAATACACACATATATCCATGGTCTCACTTATGCATTCATTTCAGTTAAGGTACAAACAAGCAAGATTTACAACCTCAAGTAGATGTCCACTTAAGTAATAGAAACTCCTAAAGCACACACCTGAAGAGGTGACCTAGCCAGGTAGTGTAAAAATGGAGGATACATAGACAAGAATCCTCCTCTGAACAATGTCTGGGCGGTCCTTGACTCTGCTGCTGTGTCTCTCCCTCAGACATTCTCAGCGCTGAGCAGCCCCATTCTATCTGGAGACTCAGTCTATCTTTGACTACCTAATAGGCTCAACTAGGTTACATGGATTTAAGCTACCTCTGACACAGACACTCCCCTCCCCCATGTTATTGCAAATGTCAAACAAGTTATAGATTAAACCTAGGTTTGACAGCCAAACCCTATCTGTGAAATTGACAGTGTCACAACAACCTCACAGGATCTCCTTGGAAATGTAGAAAGATGATGAACAAGTAACCGGTGATAGATAAATGGATGGGTGGATGGATGGATGAATGGATGGGTGGATGGATGGATGGGTGGATGGGTGGATGGGTATTTTATCAAAGTCCCTGGCATACAACAAGTACTGAATTAACTTTAGCTTTTATTTTTATTGTGACTTTGGCACAACCACTTTACAGATTTCTGTTTAGTTGTAGTATGCGCTGACCTTATAGTTAATTTTCTTGAATGACTTTTCCTATACTACAATGCTGTTGGCAGTATCTGGAATTTATCGGGAACCCTGGATAAGGCGATGCAGAGCATAGCGCAGAACTCTGGAATCACTAAGTTCCATGACTTCTGTGACAGAAAGCCCACACCCTTGTGAGGCCTCTTTTATTGTTCCAAAGAATTTCCAAAGGCAAAGTTTTCTCCCTTTGGTTCAAGAGTCCATATTCTGAGATAATGCCAATCCCATTTTTCACTGACAATCTTTTGGATATGTGAAGCATTTACTATACAACTGAAAGTTGAATCTGGCAAAGGGACAGATAATCCACTCAACCCTGAGATGAAGAACCAATAACTGCCTAACACACTACCTCTGTGCGTCTCACATAGACTGTTCCAGGCTGCACTTTCATCTCAGAGATTTAAGCCACCGTCAGAAATCCCTCTCCCCAGGCTCTCCCCAATCTCTGCTTTCTGGCTCCAAATCATTTCTCTCTCATGTCTCCAGTTCTATTTCCCTATTGTTAACTATATCTGCATTTTTCTTTTCAGTGTTAATATTTACTAGTTAAAAACACAGCAGAGAACCACTGTGTGCATGAAAACAAATCGAAGATGACAACAGCAGGACTGGGTGGACAGGCTGATGAATGCTCTTACCTTCAAGCAAGGGCTTCAAATACTTCCTGGAGACTGAAGTCCAAGGACAGCTGACAGGTGACCCAAACTGTATATCAAATACCTGCAACACTAAGATGCTTTAGTGTTTTCAGCCTTCTCCACTCACATAAACAATCAGAAACATGTAAATTGTTTTCTCTAGTTGTTTTTCTGTCTCGATTCACTCAGTAAACTTGGATACATCCCAAAAGGTTCTTCCTAGAAATATGACTGCAGGATCAAGGATCTTAGGGAGGGAGATGAAAAGCAGAGAGGAAAGGAGGAAGGTGGGGGCAGCCAACATCCTGTGGCAGAGGATCACGGGTGCCCTTGGGATAGGTGGGGTGGGTTAACGTGCATCTGACAAGGTGTGAACCTATCCCCAGTGTTCTAAGTCCATGTTAATTCAATAAAATTGAATTAGTTAATTAATTAAAACACCTCAAGAAGTATGATCCGATACCTCTGAATCATATACAGTGACATAACCTATTATTACTTAAATTTTTCTTCACTTATAAATATATCTAACTTACATTTAAGTTCCAGATTTAAAATCTCTCCCCTTTCTCATTATTAGATGAGTCTGTAGGCCAGGATGCCCAGCAAGGAGTCTGTCTCCCAAAGTTCATTCCTCTTCTGGAGTGGGCACTAGGGGATCATGGTCGCTTGGCTTGAAGGGAAGCAACAGTCTGTCATTGTCTGCAGGACCAGGGTGGAGCTGAGATTCTGGATTTTTTTTTTAAGATTTATTTATTTATGCACACATATTTATGAGGTACAGGCCAGAGGTGCAGAAGCGGTGAGAGGATTCACCAGAGACAGAGCAGGGAGCAGAACAGGCAGACTGACAAAGTACACTGCTGAGGGGAGCAGTGGGCGAGACAGGAGATGTCTGCCACACCTTACGGCTCACGCCCCCGGCCAGGGATAGAAATCGCACTGAAGCAGCTGTGGCTAGCTTTGTAAGGCTGTGCTTTAACCCACTGCACCACCAGGGAAGGTCCAGAGATGCTGCACTTCTAACTGGCATCCTGTGATGGCATCGGCAACCAAGCACATGGCACACATTACCACATAAATTTCATTTTTTCCTCTCACCATTGTTGAGGCCCAGAAACACTCTTTAATCTCACTCTAATACCTTATGTTTATTGAGTGCTGCACACAGTGGGGAACACTGTGCTAAATGCAACACATGTCTCTCATCATTTAATTCTCTCGATAACTTTTTGAGACACCTAGAATTCATCATGTCCATTTTAAAGAACTGATCCTTAGAGGCACTGAGCAGCAGACCCAGCTTTAAGATTAGCATTCGGCACAGCTGGGACTGGAGGGCAGGTACGTGTTCCTTGACACTGCAGTCAGAAAGAAGATAAAAATTGAAGATTATAGAGTAAAGAAACAGAGATAAACCATTAGAGGGTGCACAGAAACTTCCTTCTGTGAAGCTTAGATTAGACTCAGAAGTCCCTGAGCCAGTCAACCCCCATAGAAAAATCATAATACAGAGCTCCCGAAACAATCCAAGGCACATTGAAGCACTGGTGCACATCTCGAACTCCATTACTTTCCTCTTTCTTTGTTTACAGCCACCAAGTTCAAGCTACCTCTTCTATGTCAGGGGAGACCCCATGAATAATAGATATGTCATTTTTAACTGTCAGCAGCATACCTTGCAAGTGGTGTGTTCAGGCTTTTAAATAACCCTGCAAACCGGTGCACCTGACATCATTTTTATACCACACCTTGGCAATGAAATAATCTAAGAAAGAGCATGTAGGTTAAACTACAGAATCACATTCACTCACACGTTCCCGAATGCACTTAATATTTCAGGAGATTCTTCCTCACCCTCTTCCATTCAGATAACACCCTCCTGCTAGGAAGACAAGACAATTAAAATATTTCAGTGTTTTCCGTGGTTAAATAGGCTCATCTTTCCCTGTGACAGTTTATGGAGTCCGGAAGGGATCGCTATTGTTCATTCATGCTTGTAAGTGACACTGAGCTGTTTAAGAAAAACACTGTTTCCATCCAACGAGACCCTGGCTAGCCATAGTCATGACTGCTCTGGCTTTGGACAAGGTGATGTGCATCTCCTGTTCACCTGTGATGAAAGGGAATTTATCCTAAAACAAAACTGTGTCACAGAGGCACCTGTCCCCATGAAAAAGTGTATCTTTAGGCCTGTTTGTCACGTGGCATGAGTGTGTCACATCACGGGGATAACAAATCTGGCTGCATCACAATCCATCAACAAGAGACTCAGCCAGTGCCAGGAGCAGTGTGAGCACTTAACCAAAACTGACATTTCATTGATAAGTAATTAACACAAGGAGATGAAGTATTCTTGCTCATCTTCTTTGAAATGCTTTTATTTGGGGAAACTGACTATATAAAAAAGTGAAGAGGAGAGTGTAACAACCACTATTTACCTACCAGTTTCAACAATTTACTGACTTAGGGAAATTTTATTTAATCTATACCCCACTTGCTTCCTTTCCACTTAGGACTTCTGACAGTAAATCTTGGATATTGTCTCACACTATAAGTTAATCTTAATTATCTCCTAAAAGCTATTCACATATAGCCTGTCATCTCCATCCGTGACCCTGTCTTTACTCAGACTCTTATCATCTGCTATGGTAGATTGAACAGTGATCCCCAAACCTATAGCTCCCACCCTAACCCCCAGTCTCTGTGAGTGTTTCATTATTGGGGGGAAAAAAACCAAGTCTTAATAGATATAACAAATTAAGGCTCTCACGATGTGATCCTCTTGGTTTGGAGTGGGCCCTATATCTAATGTCAGGTGTACTTAGCAAAGAAAGACAAAAGGAAATTTGAGAGAAAGAAGTCACGTGATGACAGAGGCAGAGATGAGTGGTGCTGCCCCAAGCCAAGGAATGCCCGACACCACCAGCAGCTAGAAGAGGTTGGACTGTCCTCTAAAGCCTCAAGAGAGAACAGAGGCCCTTGCTCATGTCTTGATTCTGGAGTTCTGGCCTCCAGAACTGTGAAAGACTAAATTCCTGTTATTTGAAGCTACTGTGGTTGTGGGCACCTTTACCGTGCCAAGGGAGCTAAGATACCAGACAGTCACCTCCTGCCACCAGCCCTGAAGACAAGCCACATAAACCTGCCCATGGAGATGCATATTAGAAATCGTCATTACCCCCAAAGCCATCAGAATGTCACTCAGCTTTTTCATGTGGTTTGGGCTGTCGACCTTTCAGCCACAGCTCCCACCCCTGCCAGCCCCTATATCTGAAGCCTTCATGCTCTGACAAAGGCAGCTAATTTCCTACACACCTTCATGCTTTGCTTGCCTCTGTCCCTTTACACTTACTATTTCCTCTGTCTGGAGCAGCGCTGTCCGATAGAAATATAGCTACAGCAAACCACAAATGGAAGCGTCATAAACGTAATTTTAACTTTTCTAATAAGCACATTTTTAAAAAAATAAGCAGGCAAAAATCCAGGACCACTATATATTTTCGTTAACCCAACACACCCCAAATATTGTCATCTCAACACATAATCAATATAAAAATGTTATTAAGGAGGTATTTTATATTCTTCTTGTGGAGGGAGAATAACTAAGTCTCCAAAACCTAGTGTGTATTTCACACTTACAGCACATCTAAATTCAGGCCAAGCTTCCTGTGGTGAGATGGCTCCTCCACTGGGGTGTGTGGGCACATGCCACGTGCTGCAGGTGGCCTGTGCCACCATAGTGCAGAATGCACGATTTTCCTGTCTTACAAAAAAGTACTCATCCTTCAACATCTAGCTGAACTGGTCTCCCAGCCTATTTTCTCTCTCCTGCCAATTGGATCAACTTCTCCCTCCTCCACCCTCTGTATGAACCTTAGATGTACTCCAACACCTCCACCTGTCCCAGCCCATCACACCAAACTGCTGCCTGTCTGTCTCTTCTACCAGATTATGAGCTTCTCAAAGGCCAAAGCCTACCTCACTCGTTTTTCTGGCCCGAGCCAGGGAGTACTGGCCACACCATGAGTCATTGTGATGCTGAGCTTACTGCTCTTTGGACTGTATTGTGTCCCCTCCTCTGGTGAGTGGCAAGAGCACAGGACGGCCTCCCAAGTGTGTGTCCACCTGAACACTGGCATTCAGGTAAACCCCACTGATGCAGTGTTCCCTCGCTTACATGCTGCCTTGGCATTTGTGCTCTTTTTGTTTTGTTAAAGGTTTATTTATTATGCATGCAAAAACTGGGGTATAGGCCAGAGGTGCAGGATGTGAGAGGATTCACCAGAGGCAGAGAGGGGGGCAGAACAGGCAGATTGATTGAAATCACTGCTGAGGGGAACAGCGGACAAGAGAAGAGAGGTCTGCCACGCCATGTGGGTCACATTCCCTGGTCGGAGATGGAACTCGTGCTACAGTGGCTGCAGAGAGCTTCATAGTGCTGTGCTTTTACCCATTGTGCCACTAGGGAGGGCCTGGTTGCCTTTGCATTTGTTTGCTCATTTTACCCTCACAGAACAAATAGTCCCAGCCATCTGAAAGAGATACAATTATTTATAATCTCCATGGTGCAGGTGAGAAAACTGAGCTCAAGAAATGTTAAGGTTCTTAGGAATGGACATAACTAAGAATTATTAAGGCAAAGGTACAAGACCATGCAAGTCTGGCTCCAAAACCCACCATGTTACTACCTCTCTCCACAGAAAAAGAAGCTGCAGTGTTAAGATAGGGAACGGGCCACTCTTACTAGCTGCCCATCTTGGGCTACATAATCTCTAGGAACTTCAGATTTTCTCTGAAATACGACATCAGGAATGCCTACCTTACAGGCTGTTATGCAGATAACTGGCCTCATGGGTGTACAGACTAGAATACAGCAGTCACTCAAAAATGGAGTGTGTGTGTGTGTGTGTGTGTGTGTGTGTGTGTTTAAGCTGGTCAGTAGTCTTTTTTAATGAGAAACAAATTTAATTCAACTAGAGGGGAAAACAAGAATTCATAGGTTTGTGTAATAGAAAAGTAAAAGCTAGCATTTCCTTCAGACACAGATGAATTAGGGCATGAATGTTATCAGGATTGAAGTGTCTCTTTCTCTCCATTCTTGACTCTCTTCACCTCTGAGCCGGCTTATCCTCTATCTATCTCTAGGTGGTGATTCCTGGACATCCCGGGTCTGTACCCACAGCTTTGTGTCTACATGATAAAAGGCATCTCTTTCCCAAGAACTGTGGCAAAAGGCAAAGAACTGTGTCTTGTTGGATCATCTTGAGTCACTGACCCTTCCTTGCACCAGTCACTGGGATGAAGGGAATGGGCATGTTGATTGGCCAATCCCTGGAGCCAGGAATGCTGGGTTGGCTCCCATCAAATGAGAACAGTGATGGATTGACTTGTCAAAGGAAAAAATGGGGTGCTTAGCAGGAGAAGAATGGATTCCAGGCAGGCAAAAACCAACAGAAGTCCACTGTGCTGCTGGGGTTTCTCTAGCCTCCACCCACTGCCAGCCCGTCTTACAGGCTTCTCCAAGTCCTCAGAATGTCAGGCTTCGCACTGTCTCCCAGCTACTGCAAAACTCAAATTAGTTGCACTGTGGGCCCCTTCCAAGGCATATCAGAGACCAGCTGTGCAAGGACCTGTCACCTTCTTGTCAGCGAAAGTTTTCTGTCCAAAGAACTTTCGTCATTGCTCCTTTCTCAAGTAGCTGGATGTCACTTGAAAAGACAGCTGAAGTCACTCACAATGGCTGGTCTCAAATCAGCACTCACTGGCCTTGTCAGTGAGTGCCTCACCCCGCAGCGAAAACTGTCACTGATCATGTTTAGATATGTACGCGGAGGTATTAGATTAGAAGAGAGAATGCACGAGATAGGAGTTTAAAAGAGGCCAAGTTGCAAGGGAAATCTTAATAGGAAGAAGTGAAGGCATCACTTAGAAGTAGTGGTGGGCATCTTTTTCTAAAACCCAATTTATACTTCCCATGAAAACTAGTAAGACTGTACACACCAACCACCTGGATGTATACACCACCCTCCTCACACAGAGAATTCACACCCCACTGAACAGCATGCTTTAGAGACACCTGAACTCTTGACAGGATAACAGGGGGCAGCTGCTTTATGAATATTGTTACAGATGGCTAGTTTTTACCTTCCTATCAAAACACTGCTAAGTAGTGCCATGAAATAAGTATTTACTCAAAAATACAATTACCTTTTGGAGAAAATAAAAAGGAAAAAGAATCCATATATTAATTATATTACACTAACGTCTTTCTCTATGAGGAAGGGCTTCCCACCCTCGGCAACGCTGGTGTTCCGGGCTAGATAATTCTTTGCTGAGGTGGGGGATGATCTTGGACTTTGTAAACTGTTTTACAGCCTCCCTGGGATCTACCCATTAGATGCCAGGAGCCCGTCACTGACAAATGTCTTTTTTGGGCAACTTCACCTCTGGTTAAGAGTTACTAATTTAAGGATTTTAACAGATGTTACCTTCAATATTACCATAGTAAAATGTTTGGCTAATTCTTAATTAACACACAAATGGATGCACTTCATTTTGGGTAGCTTTATTTTGGACTTCCACTGTTAAGAGTTAATGGATTGGTGATTTAAACACAGACTGTACCTACAGTATTCAGGTGGCTGATAGTCATTTCTGCAACCGTTCTGCCCAAACTGGACGAGCTCAGCATGGGTGGAAGAAAACTCAGGCTCTCAATGAAAATAGATCCATCTTGAGTCCAAATGTTTTTGCATACATCTGAAACTAGTTTCCCATCTTCTCAACTTTGAATGTATGCTACTACTACCAATGGAAATGGATGGTGGTAGTTATTCCAGAGGGAAGCTGAGAGTATTTTATAAAAGATTTTGTGCTGCCTCTAAAAACAAGTGCAGACTCCCTCTGTGAGGGAGACTGATCAAACTAAGTGCAATAATATTAGTCTGCTTGTATAGCTTTTTGTTTTTCAAGAAGTTTTAAATTGTCTTTCTATTCTCCTCCAACCAGGCATCTTCAGCAAATCCTTAAGTATTTCTAGAATCTCAGGAAAGTATCAAAAACTTTCTCCACACAGTATCTCTTTTCTGGTGCTTTCCACCTTTCAGTTTCAACTTAAACAAATGGTGTGGCAGGAACATTACCCTTACTTGTTTTTCTAAGTTGGACCTCCTGCTTTCTGAGTCCTTTATCCAGTTTTTCAGGCATGCAAACTGTGTGAGAAACAAAAAGTTTCATGCATATGAAAATTGTAAAGATAAATCGAGTTATATGAAATACAAATCCTGAAACTGCATTTTTAACAAGTAGATCCATAAAATCACACATCCAAGGGGTGGTGATGACAAAATCATCATCATAAAAAACACACATTTGTTATAAAGTTGCTGCTAGGGCCAAACACACATTCATTCTTTCCTTGGAATAGTCTTTCCAAGTCAATGCTGTATGCTTTAAAAACCTTCACAAGGGGAGAAAGATTTAATTTGAGCAACAATCAAAAGTTCTAAAGTCAACTGAGATAAAGAATGAAGGCGCCGACCTTGCATTTTATTGTGTCATGGGAAATCAGTGAAGAGCCGTCCCTAATTTTTCACCACAGTATTCTTAACCTGGTGAGTACATAGCATCAGTCTCTCACCAAGTTAAGGAAGTGAAAATAATCCTCAAAAAACCATACATTTTCTTTAAAAGTTATGTTTTTTTAAAAAATCCCATGCGCATGCTACTCCAGAAAGCATAATTTTATCACAAATATGTTTTGCAAGTTTTGAGGTCAAGAAAGACACAAAGCATATGACATCACATTGCCTCGCATGTAACTGTTGGCAGGAGTCATAACCCAGATTGAAAAGCACTGTGCCAGTAAGTAAAAGTAGAAAAAATTAGCAGTCTGCAGAGTCCAGCTGATATCAGAACATGATCATTTGTAAGGGATCTGGTGATTTTCAAGCTGCACTCACTCCCTTGAGGTATCATTTGCCGAATGGCTTTCAAGGCCAACATTATCCTCAAACTCCTAACTTTATATTCTCAGACTTCTCTCCCAAAACCTGGTCTGTTTTACCTTCTCAACATCTTCACCTGACAGTGAAATTAGACATTCCCCAGAAAATGTGTCCAAAATCCACCTCCAATCTTCAACCCATAGCCTGTTTCTCCCATAAACTCACCCACACTAGTTAATGGCAGCCCACGCTGGCGCTGATCGCACCAAAAACCCTGGAGTTGTCCTTTTCTCTTCTTGACATTTCAAATGCACCAATGCCACGCTAGTTGACTGTGCCTTCAAGATCTATCTAGAATCTGATTACTGGCCCCCAGCCCTGCTTCCCTGCTGCCACTCTGAGCTATCTCCGCCCTGTGTACACCACACTGCAGTACTTGCATAACTCCCACCTCTGCCGCTCAGCAGAAAGGTCTCCTTACAGCAACCCGAGCGGGAAGCTCAAAGCCCGAGTAAGATCAAGTCACTCCTCTGTGTAAACCTCAGCATCTGTGTCCCACTCCTCTACTCCGTGACAGTAAAAGCCACACTCCTTGGCGTGACCTGACATGATCTGGACTCTTTCCTATCCTCTCTGCTCTTATCTGCTGGATCCTAATTATTGCTCCACTCCAGCCTCTTGCCATCCTTACTGTTCTTTAAATATACAAGCACATCTCAAGTTTGTGCCACTGGAGAACAGTTTCTTTGCCTAGAATTATCTTCTTCTAAATAGTGTGCCTCTATCCCATTGCCTACTTTTTTATTGAAAGCTAATTTGCTAGTGCCATTTAAAATTACAACCAGCCCCCCATCTCTGATCTCTTAATGGCAGCCCTATGTCTTCATTCCATAGCACTGGTGACTAATTTACTTGTGTTTTATATTTATTGAACCTTATGTCTCCCCTCACAGAGCAAACATTCCACGCAAGCTCTATGAGGTAGAAGTCTTCGTTTGTGGACATACTCCAAACATTTAGAACAGTGCCCAAAACAGTAGATGTTCAATGAATATGTAAGACAACACATTCAATAAATCCACTGTTAGTTGTCTCCAAAGTGCTCCCACACCTGAAACATGAAATGGATTATTGAAGATCTGGGACTGGCAGATGGCAGCAATGGCAGGTCAAGGTCATGTGGTCATCAAATGTGACGCTGAAATAACTAGCTACATGGGAGCTTATGGCTGAGCAATTACAACATCAACACATGAAGGGCTTTACAGTTTGCAAAGGAAATTGGTAGCCCCGGGGGAAATGTAGAGGAAAGTAAATGAGCAGGGTAGGGTGGAGATGGGGGTGATAGACAGAAAGGCCATTTCAAACCAATTTTCTAAAACACTAACAAATGAAAATAGCAGAACTAATCAATAAAACTGATTAAAAACTATATCTAGGGAAGTTCTAAAAATATTTTGAGCTCCTAGTAAAAATGCATATAATTAGAACTGAGTATTTTCAGAACATAAAACATAAATAGCTAGTATCATATTGAAAAAAAAAGCCCTGAATGGTGATCAAAAACATGCTGATTAAAACAAAAATAAAACACTCTATTTACATATCATCATAAGGGAGGCTTTAAAAATAACAATATACAATGGTTCAGTGCATGTAGTTTGACAAACATCCTTATCCTCAGGTAGAATATAAAGCAGATAAGCCTTGTGTAAAAAACAAACAAACAAAAAAATGTCTAAAATGAATCAAGACCATTAAAATATTCACATGCTTTGGCCAGGAATTCTACTTCTAGGAATCTGTGCCAAGAAAAAATCAGAAATGTGAACAGTGATTTATGTACCAAGATTCAAGTATAATGGAAAAGTTTTTAAAAATATAATGATTATATAAATTATTGGGCATTCCTATAGAGCAGACTGTTGTGCAACCATGGTAATTACATTTATGTAAAATGTTAATGACATGGGAAATGTTCATGATATAAGGTCAAATGAACTGAAATAGGGACAATGCCATATATGACATATGGTTTTAACTAATATCATAAGAATTCATTACAAATCAATTTGAGAGTGGATTTTTTTCATTAAATCTCTATTTGATTGGGGTTATCAAAAGTGTATTAAATTTTTTTAAGAAAACCAAAAACAGCCACTTTTTTCCATGCAGAGAGAAGTGAACAATGTTGGAATCATACAACTTTAAAATGGCTGTGCATGTAGACCCTAAAACTTATTTTCTTATGCCAAATGTTTCATTATGCACAGCTTTGCAAGAAAATATTCCACTGCTCTGGTATCAGTTTCCAAATTTTAATGAAGTTTGACTAGATTAAACATCAACAAATTTTTTTCTGTGACAGCAAATATTTTAGGCTTTGTAGGTGAGATAGTCTTGTTACAATCAGTATAGTCTTGTTACAATCAGTCGTCTCTGCTTTAGGAACTGAAAGCACCACACAATCATGGCTATGTGCCAATAAAACATTATTTGTAAATACAGGCAACAGGCAGATTTCACCAAAAATCTTAGCTTGCCAGCCCTGGACCAGGGTAGGTAGACTTGGTATACCTGAGCTGGCAGCTCAGACCCAGAAGCAGAGTCCCACAAACCAGATTGCAGTTTGCAGTTGCAGGAAATCAGAGGATGCAGAATTACCGTCAGGGGAGTCCAGGGGCTTTTGAGTTGGAGACTCTTGGGCTTCACGTGTAACTATGAGTGATCAGAGCCCTCCCTGGTGGTACAATGGGTTAGGACACAGCACTGCAAGCTCGCTGCAGCCACTTCAGTGTGAGTTTGATCCCCAGTCCCGGAGGTGACCCATGTGATGTGGCAGACCTCTCCTGACCCACCTGCTACTCCCTGCTCTGCTCCCCACTCTGTCTCTGGAAAATTCTCTCACCACCCCTGCACTTCTGGCCTCTACCCCAGTTCAGTATGCGTAAATAAATAAATCTTTATAAGTAAATAAGTAAACAAGAGTGGTCAAACATAAGAACTTCCAGATAAAGATTTTATTATTTCACTCTTCTTTGGTGAAGAACACCCAAGGTAAATTGCAGGATTGTTCTAGAAGTCTTGGACCTGGCACACAAATGTTGTGTGAGATATCAATAGGTATTGTCTTCCCCTTTTCCCCTGCCATACTATACCACTAATTTCAGGAATCTCAAAAGTGAACACAATTAAGGTGACAGATCTGCATCTGAGGAGCAGGAAAAAGCAGCAGTAGAAGAGGAGGAAGCATGGCAGCATGGGAGGAGCAGAACAACTGGGAGGAGGAAGAGAGGCAGCCAATGTGGACTGAACCGGCACAGTGGACCCAGCATTGTGCATACACGATGGCTTGAGGAAGGTGCTACTAAACTGCACATCCTGATGTCAGAGCAGAAAGGTCACTTGACCCCTGTCCCACAATCATCGGTGACTGGGCTGATGCCCACACCCAAGTTGGCTCTAGCTCCAGATCCCACATTCCTCTCTCACCGTCTTGAATGTACCAGAACCAGAGACTGGCCGGCTATTGATTCCACACTGCTCCCCATCACCAAAATTAGCTTCAGAAGAACAAAACCCCAGAATAATTGCACCCGGTAGTTCCACTCACTGGGGTTAGCCCTAAAAGGAGAATCTATCCAGGGGTGACACAGGGAGAGTGAAGAAGGAAGGGGGTGAAAACGAACTTAAAGACAGAGGCAGAGATTCTAATAGAGCATCTGCCAACATGTTCTGGAAAGCCAAACAAGGGCCTTCCCCTCTCTGGGCCTTAGTGTCCCCTTCTATAACAAGGCGGGGAGGGGCTAGAATGAGGGACATTCAAGCCCCCAGCTTGAATATTTTATCATTGGCTCAGGCTACTCAGACACTGGGCAGAAATCTTTGCAGCCTGCATTTCCCCTAGATAGCTGGTTCAATTCACAACTCCGTTTGCTGGGCTACACGGCCAAAACAACAGCAACAAGGGGCTTTCTTAAGAAAGCTGAATGGAGACCAGGCCAAATACAGTCCCCAGTAAAGAGTTTCTCCAGCCAAACTGAGATCTGCAAACGGAAAAGCACATTCCACACGTTCCTGGAGGGGGAGGCGAGGGGAGGAAGGCATTGCTTCCAATAAGGACTTCATTCCAGAAATCCCACATAATGGCCTCACAAGCGCCCTGGTGTGATAAAGAGATGACTATTTGAGTCAAGACAATCAGTCCTGGGGGAGAGGTGGGTGGAGGACGAGGGGAATGCTCTTCCCCAGAGAAGTTGAGCTCAACACTCTGAACTGGAATAGCAACTCTTCCGTTTCCAGTGTAATGACTTAAACCTGGTGAAGACGTGGCCCCTGCCAAAAACCTGTCTGTATGAAGTGTGTTTTCAATTGCAAGATGGCAGGAAAACAAGAGAGCGGATCTTTATTAGAGCCTGGAGTTCACACCAGTGTGTGGGTCCATCCGTGTCCCTGCTGCCAGCAAAAAGGAGCATTAGCCCTGCCTCAGAACTCAGAATCAGAGGCCACTAAGGCTATATATTTTTCTTCAGTAAATTTCCAAATTAAAAAAAAAAAAATAGAACTGCCCTTCCATTTTCCATTAAAATATAAACAATTTCTTCATGTTTGCATGATTCACTCTTGGAAGGCCCCCCATCCCTGCACCCTCCACCCTCCACTTCTATGTCAAGTCCTTCTGGGTGACCATAATTATCTGGCATGACCATGTCTTACTGAGCCTGTTTCTTCCTGACCGCCTATCCACTCCCTCTCTGCGTTCAACATCAAGCAGAACACTGCACAATAGAAAGACTGTGGAAAAAGCTGGCTCAAACCACAGCCCACCAGTTATAGTTCAGTAGTTGCACATCTAAATAGTGGTGCAGCTCTGTATCTTTCTGGAGGATAAATGGAGCAAGCAGGCCTTTGTCTCAGGCTCTTTCGTGGACTCCAGAGGGAAGGGAACATGAAGAATCTAACAGGCAGCTATTGTGATCTGTTCTTCTCTTTCTCCATGTTCCAGGCACAGAACTACACACTGTGCCTGCCCTCAAGGAATTGTGTTTCGGTGAAAAGACAGTCCTGGCCCTCCCTGGTGACACAAAGGGTTAGGATGCAGCACTGCAAGCCGGCTGCAGCTGCTTCAGTGCAAGTTCAATCCCCCACCCTGAAAGTGACCCACATGGCGTGGCAGACCTCTTCTGACCTGTCTGTTGCTCCCCTCTGACTGTACTTCGTCAGTCGGCCTGTTGTGCTCCCCACTAGTCGCTAGTGTATCTGCTCACTGCCCCTGTACCTCTGGCCTGTACCCCAGTTCTGTAAGCATAAATAAATAAAATCTTTAAAAAAGAAAAAGAAAAGAAAAGGCAGTCCTTAGAGCTCAAAATGTCATGTTCTAGGAAGGGGGTCTCAGAGACTGGGATTGGAGCTCGGCCTGTGGAGACAGCATCTACCCAATCCAGGTGGCTTTCAGGCAGATTCTGGGAAGAAGTGACACAAAATCTAGAACCTGGTTTGTACTGATAATTAGATATATTTGGACTGATATAGCTGGTGAAGAAGGGGGTGGCACTTTCAAGCACAAGAAAGGAGACAACTTGACAAAGCAGAAGAGGACAGGATAAAGCTGGGGACTCTGAGGTAGCAGTGGGGGTGGGATTTAGATTTAGGATGTAGGTAGGGGTAATGCTCTCTTCTATCATGACAGGAGGCCTACAATAGGTGCTCAAATTACCCAATCGATTGAAAAATAAAGTATCAATCTAAGAAGGCATCATTAGGCTTTCTTAAAACCTTCTACATTTATTGCTGACCAAAATATTAATAATAACAATACCCAAAGAGAACAAGAGAAAAATAACAATACCCAAAGCAAAGAGAAAATTAAAAAGGGGGGTAGAAGGAGAAAACTAATGTTATATATGTGGGTGTATGTACAGACTTAGTTTATTGAGTTTTTTTCCATGCCAAAACATCATTTTAATTGCAGATTCTAAGCCACAAAGGGAAAACCTGTCTGCATGAGAAGGGAAGGTTTGGTTATTGCTGTCGTTGTGTAACTGGTATACAGTAATTGCAGAAAGACCCCAAAATAAATATACATACTGAGAAAAAACATGAAACTGCCCCCAGCAACTGCTGCCCCCACGGTTGGTGTCCAAGCTTCCAAACTCCCCGCACACACCTTGCATATACACACCCACATGTGCACACACCCCCTCACAGGGCAGCAGCACTGTGGTCCCTGACGGACCTGCCGTCGGAACTGAGACCCACCTTAGAGGACCACGGGACAGACACCAGCCCCACTGACACCCAGAAAATGTTGAGAACACAAGCAAGCAAAGTTGGTCTGGGGAAGCTGGCCAGTACCTACTTTTGGCTTCGTGGGCCAATTTAGCAGCTCTGCTGGCCTCAGACAACAGGCAAAGCACGGGTGTGTCCTGTCCCAGCGATGTTTTATTTACAAAACAGGAGGTGACACCCGCCCACCCTGGTTGAGAGCATACGGAAAACTTAAGACACAGAAAAGGGAGATTAAAGTACACTCTCCCTCAGTGGAAAGGTAAATTTCATTTTCGGTGGCCTCTGCTATTCTACTTAACAAACATTTCTACTTAGATGTGCATCTACTGATGAAACAATGACTTGAAATAATCAGCTTCGGTGAAATGTCACTTTCTCCGTGAGCAAGCATTCTAAGGTAGTTTTCTCATTTCCACTTCAGGGTGACAAGTTACACAGACGTGGCAAAGAGAGGTCGCAGAGTGAGGACAGGGCGGTGTTTCACTCACATAAAGTGGCCAAACAATCCACAAATGATTTATCAAAGGCCCCCAGATAAAGACCTGACTTTAGACTGAGAGCGACCCACGCCAGACTCAGGAGGAGAGGCTCAGAACGTTTAAGAGAAAGGAGACAGGCTACAAGTAAGGAACACCTTCACCTTCGGGGACCATCCTGGGGAAAACATCTCCAGTGTGCAAACCATCTTCCAAACTGGGGTAACAGAATGTACTTCTAATAACAGAAGTCATTTCACACCGCTTTTCCCCATAGGATCTGAGACATAATTCCTAGTCCTTCTTCCACCCAGGGGGCGCTTTACAGTCTGTTCTCAGTGGGCATCTTCCAGCCAGAGTCTGTTCCTCCCCACTGAATCTTAATGACCAGGCACATCCTACCCCCTGTGCCCTGGGCTGGAAGGTTTGCTAGGCGACCTCCTCTAGTCTCCGAGCGATCTCTTCCAGCTGAACCCAGCCTTTCAGGGATCAGTGCCTGCACTTAACTCCATGTTCTGCTCAGCTGCCTGCTCCAACCTTGCCCTTCTTGCAGCTTCTGTGGAGAAGCACGATGTCTTCTGGGAGTTTCAGCAACATGGAGAGGTTATACTGCAGTCAAGCCTTCCTCTGGTGATTTCCCACCCCACCCTGCCTTGTCTTCCTCCCTACCTCATGCTGGCACGCAGGCCTGCCACCACCCTTGCTGCCCAGGCAGCCACCTATGAAAACACACTCCTTTGTGGGTCTGGCTCAGTGCTGGGTTCTGGAGCTAAAAAGATGAGTAAGACACAGTTGCTGCCCTGGGGTAGCCTGCAACCCATCCAGGGAGACAGATATGGAAACAAAGTATCTGCCAAAATGCAATACATGCTGCTGTCGGGGCTTGTAACCAGTACTAACGATAAGCAAGCATGTGCACAGACAAATGTTAAGAGCAAAAGATCTGGAAGGATATTTGAAATAGATAACAGTGGAGGACCCCCACCTACTTCTTCCCAAAATGAACTGTGAGGAAGGTTGTCAAAGAGACTCAGGCAAGCAACCATGTACAATAACACTTTGATAGCTATTTTGCCAAAAAAAAAAAAAATTATTTCTCTGACCATGTAATTTAATTTTTGGAGTTCAAGTGCTCTCTGGCCAGGACTAGGATGAAGTAATTAAGGCACTGGGGTACACGTCTCAGGGAGCATTCAGTCTTAGGGATATAGGGCACACCTGAGAGAGAGCCAGAGCTGGGGTGGGGACTGCAGCCACAGGAACCTTTGAGTTTGGCCTGAAGAGCACTGAAGAGCACATGGAGGAATCCTCTCATTCCCCCTGCACCTCTGGCCTGTACCCCAGTGTTGCTTGTATAAATAAGTAAATCTTAAAAAAAAAAAAAAGAAAGAAAGATGCCCCCTGAGGCACCAGGCCAAGTTGAAAGGTACAATCAGGAGGTATCTAGGGCAGGCAGGAGACCGTAGAAGTGGCCATAAAGTGTAGGCGCAATCCCCAGATCCCAAGACACAGATCCCCAGGTGGGACTCTACACATTGCATTTGGCTTGAAAAGAAGAAAGCGGCAGCTTGCAGCAGCTGGCCTCCAGAGAGTGAGCAGCAGAAGAGCTTGGGGGTGGCAGGGCCTGCGTCCGGGCCTGTTTCTGCAGTTGTCTGAGAAGACCGATGGTGGAGGTCGCCTCCGGCTCAGGAGGCTGTCTGGCAGAGCGCTCAGCCTCACCTCGTGCTGCTGCCTTCGTTGTCTGTTCCGGTGTCGGTGCTGCTGACCTGCAGACTAGACTGTTGCTGTGGTTTCTGTGGCATCATCCAGTGACCCAGCCTGTGGGTGCCTAGGCCGCCGCTGTGAGTTGGGTCTGGGCGTGCCACCTCCAGCAGCCCCATGGTCCAGGCACTTGTGGGTGAGACACTGTTGTGAGACACTACTCATCTACCTAGGGTGAGATGGCCAGCCACTCGTGGCCTCTGTGACTCTTTGTCCCCTCTCTTTGTTAAATAAATCCCACTACTGTTGTTGCCTGAAACTGAGAGGTCTTGTAGTTGTGCAGGCAGGTGGGAACCCACAGTGACCGGTCCTCTGTTGGACCTTCTTTTGGCGCTGTCCTTGGGTGGCCACAGTACCTTGCTAGCCTTGCCTCACACACACAAGGCTCAGGGCTGATGTTAGGTGGACGGCTGTGCTGAGCGGCCCGCATCCCGATGGCAGGGCCAACCAGGCAAGTTGTGGAGAAGGAACCCACAACTTGTGGTGGAAGCTGAATGCTCACCTACCACGCTTTCTCAGAGCCCAATCAGAGGGTTTTACCTGCACTGTTTTCAGGCAGTTGTGGCTTACTAGAGACTCTGCACTTCAAACTGTGTGGGGAGTCACTTTGTTATCATGGTAAGGTGGCTAACTGTTAAGGTTACATTTGTCAAGAAGCCACTAATGGGGCAATCACATAGAGGGAGCAATGAAATCAACTGATGCCCAAGAATCAATTGTTTGACTTCTGTGAGCCACTGGACACAGGTCTCCAAAAACAAACCAAAGCCATCAGCAAACGCCAGCTTGGCAATTTGGGCAGGAGGAAAGTAATTTCCTTGCACCAGCTCTGAATATGCTCTCTGCCTGCAGGAGAAGGGATTTCCATTGAGAGAAGCTGGCGATGCCCTACTGAAATGGGCCTATAGGCAACGTGGCTGTCAGCAGGGAGATTGGGCACCTAAGCTGGTTGCGTGGGCCGCTGGGGCCAGGGCAGAGCTGCGGGCCTCTGGGCAATGCAAGGGGAACATCGCCATCTGGTGGTTCCTGAGAGATGAGATACACTCCGCACACTGTCGCTGAGGCAGACAAATTTAACTGGACTGAGAATTTCACTGGGGGCCTTTGGACTAGGTCAACTATGACTTTATTGGCAGCCTGGGAGGCGAAAACCAGCCCAGCCCCAGTCTGTCTGACTCCTGGCTAAGGGTGGGAGCAGAACGTACTGTGACAGTGTCCACTGCATACTGTCCTACCAGCTGTGGGCGCCCCTGGGGACAGTATGCATTCCTCACTTGGCACTACAAGGAACATGCTCTTCATCCAAACATGAAAGGCCCCTGCAAATGACAAGGCGGGACAAGATGGAGATTGCAAAAGCATGTGGAGGGCAGAGGAAATAACCTGATGATGTTGGTGGTAGTGGCTGCAAATAAAAAGCATTTCAGATCTGCCATACATTTTGTATATTGGGAACCAATAACGATTAATGCTTAATAAAAACGAATTAAACAATAATTTGAAACTAGCCCTCCCGTGAACCCCATAGGAGAGAAGGTGCCATTACTCTGTCCTAGAAAGGGATGATGGAGAATGGTCTGTGCTAAGTCACCCAAGTAGCAAGAACTGTTCCAGATTTTTAAAAGTACTGTTCTCTGTACAGATAGTGCCAGTATTTCTCATACATCCAGAGAGCAGCTGCAAGGCACACCTGGGGTTCAAATCAAAACAGAAAATCTTGCACATCCCAGTATGCTCAGGGAGACTCCTTGGGGTGGATGAAAAGTGGCATTATAACAAATTTCTCTGGTGATGCATTAACTATACAAGATACTATGGACGGAACTATGCCTACCACAAACCTTTACCTCCCAGTACGACGGTAATTGAGGCTGGGGCCTTTCCAGGACAGGTCTAGATGAAGTCACAGGATAGAGGCCCTATGATGGAGTTAACCTCAATATAAGAAAAGGAAGAAACACCAGTGTTTCCTCTCTGCCATGTGAGGACACAAGTTCTCACCAGCATCTCACCAGTTGGCATCTTGAACTTGGACTCCCAATCTCTAGAACTATAGGAAAACTTCTGTTTGTTAAGCTCCTCAGTAATTTATGGCAGCAAAACTGACAAAGACACCAGGTGACACAAGCCCTCCACTGTCTCCTGCAAGACACTTGGCCAGTGCCTGCTGGTGAATAAAACACCAGGAGTCTCCATGGCTCTGCCCCTCTGAAGAGATGCACTGGGTATCCGTGTGCACAGACATCGTGACTTAGTCTCCTTTCCAACTTCCAGGTCATGCTTACTGCAGCCTGTTTTCTTCCAAATCTGAGATGAACAGACCTCATTCCTACATCGCTAAGAATTCATGGGGGAGGCTTTGAAAACAGACGTGATAACATGGTGTGCATGTGGGGAAATGAGAAAAGTAATAGCAGTGATGCTTTGTATTGAGCTTTACAATTTTCCAAGCTCTCTGGAATATGTGATTTCTTTAGATGGCTGGAATTGCTCCGTGACGTCTGGAGGCCTGATAATTATAATCTCAGACTAACAGATGACAAAGCCAAGGCTGAAAGAATTAGGAAGACCTGCCCATGGTCAGCTCACTAATTATTTGGAGAACTCATCCAGTTGGAAGGTGAAAGTCAGACGAATGAACAGGAAAAACTTGAGGTAACCAAGGAATGAAAGCAGAGTCTTTGATAAGGCTTGAAAGGGGGGGTTATCTGCAGAGTACAAGCAGAAGGTCATTCTGCTCAAATAGCTCAAATGACCATGAAAAGACCTTTGGGAAGAGTTGGCTTAGAAGGTGTGGGCAGGTACAGGGAACAAGCTTGAAAGGGGGTGCCGTTTGGATCAGCAACAGGGGAAAATCATTACCCACTTCTGGGGACGAGGAAGTGCTCCAGATGGAGAGAGGAGAGACAGCACACGAACAGGCAACAGACAAGGCCACCAGAGGTTACGACTCTTTGGAGAACCACTTCTGGCCCCAGCCACCCCACTGTCCTCGGACTGAGGACGACCACTGTTCCCTCACCAATTAAGTGTCAGAGAGTCCAGGGATCTTGGAGCAGGCCTGTTTCTCAATGCCAGTCACCCTGGCCACTCACTGTCCAGTGCCCAAGGACAGATGCAGAAACTGCTTTGCAGGATCCTTGGCCACCAGCCTTCTTACCCCAGCCCATCCTGTGTGGAGTAGAGAATCCAGTGCCAAAAAGTTGGATCAGACTGTCCAATTTTCTTTAGACTGATATTTTTTTTTCAACAGAGGGAGGGGGAAAAGCGTATTCTTTTTACTGAAGTTGTTTACTACACTGCCAAACTCACCTTGATATATTTTTTCTACTTATGCAGAGCTTTTAAAGACAAGGATATAATGTGTTTTAAGCACCTCTAAAGCAGAGTTTATACTCTGGGCGCGGTGGACATTTGGGGCTAAGCAATTCTTCCTTGCAGGGCCTCTCTGTGCACCGTAGGATGTTCAGCAGCATCCCTGGCCTCCACCCACTAGGTGCAGTCGCACCCTCACACCCCCCACTGAGTTGTGAACCCAAAAGTCTCCAGACAGTGCTGACTGCCCCTGGCGGTAGTGGGAGAGGCGGTGGCGGAGGCAGTCACACCCGGTCTCCTTGAGGACTCCCACAAGATGACAATTTGCAGAGCTAAATTCTTGCACTGGCAAGGGGCAGGCAAGGGTTGAGGTTAGGTGAGTAATGATCTGCAAAGATCCCTCATGCATTTTGGCATTAATTTCGACTTTTCAAAATACTGTATTAAAAGAGTATCTTCTCTACTGGATTTTTATAACACCCCCTTAAGCTTTGAGGTGTTTGCCCCACTTGTCCACCTCAGCAGTCACCTGGATAAGGTGCCACTGGTGCCAGTAACATAAGGAGATGAAAGTCACCTACAGTCCCCAGAACCTTATCACCAAAAAAAAAAAAAAATTAAAAACAAAATGTGCTTTTATCATGCACAGCACAGCTCAAGCAAAGTCCAACAAACCACTAAAACAACTTGTGAGAAAGAAACCAGGTCTTTTCACTGTGGTCTATCCAAGTGAAGAGCTTTTGGTGTCCTGGAAGAAGGAGACTTTGGCCGTACTCCCCCAGGGAACAAACCAGACTTGCTTTCTCATCAAGTGGAGACAGTACCCTTCAAACTCTGATCCCGACTGCTGGAAAACCAAAGAGCTCTGAGAAGTCAACCGGAGAAAATGATAGTTAACTTAAAGCTTATCTAGCAAAGGTGCAGTCAGACCACAAGATATTGCCAAGTCCCAATATTCCCATCATCCCTTCTTTCTGGATACCAGGGAATGGACAATGGAGAACCCAGATACAATTTCATAGTGGCAAGAGAGAATTCTAGGGCATTCATTCCCTGGGTTAGTCCATGAAGCAGTTATTTTTGAGACTGGCTTGGATAAGCTCTGGGGGGAAATCCCTAGACTATCTTGAACGCAACCACCCTGCAGCGCCATGGCCATGTGGCGCCAGTGCCCTCACCCTCTCTCCTGTAGAACCCATTCTCCTATTCTGTTTTTTATCAACTGCTTCAGTGTTACTCAAAAGCATTTTTAAAAGTATCTGTCAGCTAGGGTAAAATAATGCTGCACACAACAAGCCAACCTAACAGCTTAAAATGGCAATCATTGATGCTTGCATGCAAAAGTACAAAAATCAATTACTCATTTGGGCAAAGCTAAATCCAGGCTCTAAGCCCCAGGCCACCGGAGCCCAGGTCAGACCCACAGGTTTTTATTCTAGGAGTGGGTCGACTCCACATCTCTCATTTTCTGGCTCAGATTAAGGGGCCAACAATTATCCTTGGCAAGTTCTCTTCCTGCTGCGTCACCGGGTCTCAAAGGGAATGTTCAAAGGTGGAAACATTTTTCACAGTCCTGCTCAGGCCATGACAATGGTCCAAAATAAATCACATGGAGAAATGCAAATGTGAGAAGCAACACATTTCCTTTGTTTTTTGGGGGGTGAGGGGAGGAAGGTTAATTTTTTTCTACATTTACATATTTATTAGTGGAGGCAACATTAGGATCACCTCCCCCAACAGCTATTACCACCATAGTACATCCACCCATCATTCCCCACCACAGTCAGCTGTGCTCCCTTCCCTCTCTGTTCCTACTCCTAGTACCACCTCTGGATGCTTCAATTCTTTATCAGCTTTCAAGGGTAATTTTGGAGCTTGTCTTTATCTGACCCTCAGTTTGGTCTCTCCGTATTACACATGTTAGTAACAATTTCACTGAGCATAATCCCTTCCAACTCCAACCATGTTGCTGTAGATGGCATGAGATTCTCTTTTGATCACTGAGTAATATTCCATTGTTCCATTACTTGATGCATATACCATATCTTGATCCATCCGTCTGTTCTGTGCACTTAAATTGTTTTCACAATTTGGCTGTTAAAGAACACTGCAATAAATGTGGGAGTTCAATCCTTCTGAATTAGTATTACCATTTTTTTTTTTTTTTTTCAGAAAGACACCAAAGAGTGGAATTACTGGATCATATGGAAGATCCACTTTAATCTTTTTAGACCCTTCTTTACTACTTTTCATAAAGGCTGGGCCAATATGCCTTCCCACCACTAGAGTACGATTCCCTTTTCTCCACATCTTCACCAGCACTTGTTTCTGGTTTTTCGATTCTCACCTGGGTAAGTGGTATCTCATTGAGGTCTTTACGTAAATTTCCCTGATAAGCAATGATGAACATTTTCATGTGCCTCTTTGTCATCTGGATGTCTTCTTTAAAGAAGTGTCTATTTGGCTGTCCTGCCCATTGCTTGATTGGGCTTTTTTTTTTTTTTTCCATTTTGTTGAGTTGTATGAGTTCTTTATAGATCTTCAACATCAGTTCTTTATTCCAAATATTGGGAAAATATTTCATCCCCAGGTGCTTTTGGCAGAGATATAGATATAAAATATTAGCACAGGGTATATGCAGTCATGTAACATACCATGGGAAGGCATAAATGTAATGTTACTATGAAAACAAGGAGAAAAAAACTTGATAAACAGTGGTCAGCACAAGAATACAAAAACACACTTTATATTTAGGGCCAAAGTTATATGAACCAATCCAAACACAGGCATTTGGATTTGTGGCTTCTCCTAATATGGGTAAGGTTAGGGCTGCTCATGGAGGTTTCAAAGACTCTATAATGAGGAATGTGTAAAAGGAGAGAGCAATCTTAGATAAACACATTCTCCAAATTCCATTAGATGTTAAATATGAGGTCTAAACTAGAAGGTTCTCTGCCCATCCACCTTGGCATGGTTCCCAGTGTGTGCCAGACATGGAGGGCAACATTTTGCTGGCCCTTGACATCAGTAACAATGTTTAGATGGTTTCACTGCCCCCTAGCTTGTGTCTTCTGCAGCCAGTATAGTGTGATGGAAAAAGCCAAGGCCTTGGATCAGCTGAGGTCATATTTCAGCTGGACTTATGACCACAGGTGAGTCCTTTGTCTCTCTGACCTCAGTTTTATCATCTGTGAAATGAAGCAGATGGACAAGATGACGTCTACAGCCATTCTAGCTCAGAGCTTATGATTTTAGGACAACGAGAGTGCGTGGAGGGGTAGATGATGCTCAGGGGACAGAGTAGCCTCAATGAGGACTTCTGCAGGAGTGGCTGAAAACTGCATTGACAAGTGCCAAGTGTAGAGTTCACAGTGCCACACAGCTCTGCTTCAGGGCTCCACTAGGGCATCCTGTTATCAGCTACCCAGAGACCTAAAACTCCCTCCAGTTTCCATCTGGTAAAAATATGGTTTCCAGAGCAACACTAGTCCTGGAAGAGCTTCCAGCCCTCAATCCTGCTCTTTCCAAAGTCTCACTGTGCCGCCAAAGTTGGGGCTTCCACAATTCTCTCCCCACAAATGAGACCACAAGGGCCACTTTCTCTAGAAGCTCAGGAGATAAGAAAAATTTTAATACATGCAATAAAGGGAAGTTTCATACAGAAGTGTATTTTGAGGCGACGATGTAATGTCCCTTTAGTAGGAGCCACAATTTTCTTAAATAATCGTTCCCATAATTGGCTACTTGTGGGAACAACTAATTGTGCATGTAATCATTTGCCTGTACAACTCAGCATCAACCAGTAATTAAAGACAGAACCGTCCTTGCTAAATTTGGTTCCAGAAATAATAGTAATATTTCCAAGTGTCCAAGGCCTCCCTGCCAAGGAGCTCTGAGCCCCCTTCAAATGAGTTTGTTATTTTTTTAAACTATCTTAAACAGGGGAGATCTATATCCTCACCCAAAGTCAACACTCGCTCAGAAAAAAAAAAATGCTTCTGGAATAATCTCCAGCTGGTATTTATTCCATCAGCATATGCTTAGTGTGTACTAAGCATCTTTGTGCTGGGTCAGACCCTCCCCCAAGCTAGCTTCTCCTTGATATTCCAAGACCTTCTCTTTGCATATCCTTTCAGAGTAGGGTAGAAAGTATAGACCAATCTGGCAAAAGACTCACTTTAATTAAGGTCTTCCAGGCCATGGACAGGGTCCCCCCCCAAAGGTACTCCCATGCCCAGACCCTGCTGACCACATGGCCAACTCAAGCTTCTTCCATCTCCTATCTGGAAGCTCACAGCAGCCTCTTGGCTGCCCCCACTTCCTATCCCCAGTTCCACTCTTGTGGCTCTGCAGTTCAATCTCCTGCCCCCAAGGAAGCAGGCAGTTGTCTTAAATTCAAAAAGCACATGATGAATGTGATCTACATGTAGGCTGGAACTGCCTCAGAATTCAACTAAAACTGCTCATGTCCTAACCCCCAGTGTCTATTAACAAAATAGGACTTGCAGATATAATTAAGGATCTTGAGAAGAGGTCAACTCAGATTTAGGAAAAGGCTTCCCTGCAACTAGGTCAACTAATAAGATGTGTTCTAATAAAACTTTATTTACAAAACAAGCCATGGGCTAGATTTGGCAAGTGGGTCAGTGTTCACTGAACCCCATTTTAGAAGAAAACCCTTTAAATAGGTAATGGTAGTAGACCTTAGTTTTGGTTCCTGTCCAATTTAAGCTTGCTATGCAGTCACGAAACTGGCACACAGAGGAGGTACAGGTGAGTTTTAGCTGACATGGTTTGAGTTGAAAGATCTGAGTCAATGAAAACAAAAACTTGAAAGATTGTTTTTTCCTAGTATTAAAAGTTAATATTTTAGATGATTTCCCCTTAAATAAACAGGTAATCTTTTGAACCGGCTAATCCTTGATAAATTAGAATCTTTATACCCAACAAAACCTTCTGAGTTCTGTGTTTTGTGTTCGCACAGCTATGTCCCCTCACCCTGAACCTCTTTAAAGATCCATTGATTACTGCCAAGCCTCCATTGGTGGGATTAATTAATTTATGAACTTGTCATTACAACTCATTGATTAAAACGTCCCTTCTTAAAGATTTAATTATGCCCAAAGATAAAAGATCTGCTAATTATTGTCCTTTATCTAATTGAAGTTTTGTATTACAAATAAAGTTCAAAGGTTTAAGGCAGTTGCCCTTTCAAACATTTGGGGCAAGTGAGAATTTAATTGAGGCATGACACCATTCTCTGATTTATTCTAGTGTGAGAGAGAGCCTGCAGGCTGGGTGTGTCTGGTCAGACTGGGAAGACCTGGAAGGTCTACCCACCTTCTTGGTCATTTAATGTTTTTATAGCAAATCACTTGGATTGTCAGACCATCTTGAGGTGCTGGCACACACAGAGCCATCTATCATATCACAAGCAGACTTGAGCCAACCAAAAACATACTTCATGTTTCATTTTCCTCAGAAATTTCAATGCAAAATATCAGATGGTTTCACTCATATCAAGAGCATAAAGGATCAGGGAAGAAAGAATAAAAGAGACTAACACATATAATAAAGTAAAAATGAAAACAATGAACAACTATAAACCAGAAACATCTTATGGGGGTGGGAGGGGGAATGGGATCGGAACTGGGGAGGGAAGAGTGCACTGGGGTACGGTGATGGCACACAAGTGAAATGGCGATGGGAAGCCCATGGAGATTACACCTGAGCTGGAAAAATGCACAAAATGAAGAATGACATAAAAAAATTATTTATGGTGTAAAAAAATAAATAAAATAATAATAAAAAACAAAGTCAAAAAATACAAAACAAAAAAAATGTCAGTGCATGAAAAATTCACCAAAGGAGAATATTTTTCTCTGAAAATATTCTAAAGAGGAATATCTTCCTCTTCACTGAAGGTACCTCCCAGTCTCTTAATCTACTCACAGAGAGATGGTTCCTGGAAAGCCAAACTTTTCAAAGGAAACAAACTTAGGGTTCATATTCATTCTCATCCTCTTTCTTCTATCTCTCCCCATTCATTTCCCTATATTATTGTGAGTCAGCAAACTTTTCTTAAGTCCTTAACTTTTCTCAAGTTTGGGTGTTCCAAAACTTAACTCATGAGGAAAAGGTGTCAATAAGCCTTGTCAGTCATGATCTATAAGCAAACTTTCCAATCAGCATTGTATTACTGAAGGTGGTATTTGTATCTTCATCTGTTTGATTCCTAATTTTGTATATTAGTTCTGAGTTTGTGAGAGCATGAAAATATTGTTTCTTGACCTGCTAAAATTCCACAACTTATCAGCTAGCATGACTGAGTATTTTTGCCTAATCTCTGAGATCCAGGTTCTTCAACTCTTAAAAGTAAGAACAGAATTATTTCCTTCATAGCATTGCTGGAAGCATTATAATGCATCTAAAGCATTTAGTACAGTAGCTGGCATCTCCTAAGTGTCACATACACAATGACTATTAATAGCTCTATCCATCAACAGATACAGGGAGGGGGCAGAGAGAACAATGATCTCAAGAAGTTCATGGTGTGTTATTTCCACATAAAGAATGTTTTATATTAATAATTACATCAAAGTCCTCATCTAAGAAGAATATGGGAAGCAAAATATATCAAATGCCAAAATACTTCATATTTCATATCTACTCCCTTTTAAAACAGAATTGATCAGCTAAGTTATTCCAAATGAGTAAAACTAAAAACACATTCAGGAGAGAGTGAGCTGGGTGGAGTAGAGGCACATGCTTTGCTATCATATGAAGACTAAAGAGGGCTAAGAGGAGAAGACTAAGAAGGGGCTAAAACATATTCAGTACCTTTAAATGGCACAGGGTGTCAAATAGCAGGGACCAAATACATCTTGCATTACTATAATGAAAAAATATCATAAACTTGACTGACTTTTATTGAGTTTTTACTATGTGCCCCACATGCCTCATCTAATTTAATATCCCTACCATTGTCCGCAGTACCTCTGCTTATTTTGTGTACCCACTTCACAGAGGATAAAAATGCTTAAATCTCTTTAGATTTAAAGGCTACAGGACTGGGGCATGGAGAAGCCATGATTCCAGATGAGTCTATCTAGCTTTGCATTCCCATCTTCTAAAGCATACCCTGGATTATTTCATGAGAAAATAATTTATAATGACTTCCTCATATAGCAAATTTCCCATCACTGTGAAATAGAGAGAGGTTTGACTACCGAGGATTATAAATGGAACCAAATAAAACTATGTTGAAGGTTTCCAAAATATAGCCAACTTCCCTTTCCACCCATAGAGTCTATGTCTCTAGAAGCATTTTCTCATTTCTTTCCCAGCAAAACTTAGGTGTTCGCTATTAGAGATGCAGCTCAGGGAATACAACTCCTAAAAAGAAAATACTAGAAAGAGCACCATGTTGATCATTAGGTAATGAGATTGAATATATGCATGCAGTGGAATACTATTTGGTCATCAAAAATAATATCAAATGTACCTGAAAAATATTTTCACTATTAAGGAGAAAAATCATGATGTAAAATAGAACATTATACATATACATATATGTGTATAAACACATGTGTGATAATAAAGAGAAAATTAAAATGTATGTCAATTTTATATGTTTCATCTTTATAAAATAGAATATGTATAGGTTTTTATTAACTGTGTTTTTTTTATTTTTATTATCTACTGTAGCCTCTGATTTTCTATAATCATCATATATCTATTTAATAAAGAAGGAGGAAAACACACATTATAAGTTGGTCAATTCTGTATTGTAAGAACACAGAACAAACTACACCTGGAGACTATTTATATCATTGAGTCACTTACCCACTACACCGGGCACTATTCTGGTTTGATTTATTCTTTACTTTATAGACCAGATCATGGACACATTTACTTCACTCATGACCCAAAACCCCTTCAAGATGCTGACCTGACAATCATGCCACTTCTACCCCTCACCTTATTGCTCAAGTGAACCTCAACTTACCCATGTGAGGGATTTGCCCCAAGGATTATAACCCAGACATGCTCCTCTAGGCCTTTCTGTCTTAGTTGAGAACGCCCAGCCATGAGAGGCTGCTACATCAACCCCCGTTCTCCAAAGATGCGAGGGGTCTGTGCTCAGACATCCCTCCTCAGGTCCAGTTCTTCATGTATGACACTTGTCCTCAGCTATTAAAGAATCTTGCCATCTTAAGCCCACTCACTGATCATCATCCTGAGAATAGGGTTGTCCTGCCTGCGCCAACCAACCCCATCCTTTACAGTTAATATCCTTGCTGCTACCCTCCTGCCCTGTCTCCTCTTTGTTTTAGTGGCTGATTTGCTTTTTTGTTATTATCTGCTACCTGTTTTTTGTTTTAACTCTGAACATAATCCTACCTCACCTGAAAGAGATGAGAAGTTTTCTTGCTTACATATAGTAGGATATTTGAAAAGAACATCTAAGGCACAGATAGAGAGATGCCAATGACCTCAGGCAACAATGAGGACTAGAACCATGCTGTGTTTGAAGTAGAAGAGAAAGCCCCCTCCTGAGGCCACAGAGTTGGCCCTGGGTGAGTTTGCCCCAGCTGCCTGGACTGATGAGCAGAATAAGGATATGGTTCTTGCTGTACCTAGTTGTTAAGTTCACTCCCTGGGCTGATCTGTCATGGCACCAGACCTATGACACTCCCAGAATGTTCAGACCAGAAAGGATTCCTAGGCCCAAATATGAAAGGCTGTGCATGTGTACGAGGAGGCCCTTTTTCAGATCTGTTCACAAAGCACCCCATTCTTCACTCAAACATGGTGCCATCTCAGCTAACCTGCAGGAAGAAACCACAAGAGCAGAAGCAGGATCCTTCCTTCATATCCAGTCAAGAGCTAAAGACAACCTGGGAGAGCAGTAGCTGCAGTGCCCTTCACCCCACACTGCAGGTGTCCTTCTGGAACCTTCTTAACCTTAAAGAAAGATCAATGGCCACATGATCTTCTCCATCAGCAGCTCGCCAATTCTGGAAGCCCTGCATGCCTCATGTCTCAAGTCTGTTTCATGTCTCAAAACTGCCACATGTGTTGGGTCAATTTTTTTAACCTACTGAGAAAACAACTTGATATTTGTTATGAGTTTAAGAAACTACCTTATTAATGACATCAAGCTATTGAGCAGCACTCACTGACTGTCGATTTACATTATGTAACAGAATGTGAAGCTCGATTTCCTTGTGTCACATGTATAACGATTAAATTATCAGCAGATGGAAAGTCGTTTGGAGCTTTAACAAGGTCCTATAAGGTGCTAATTAACTTGGCACCTTTCTAAAAAGAGAACTTCTGTCACATTTTGATAGGAAATGTTGCCACTTGAGGATACTTATTGGTTGTCAGTAGCACACTTTGGACTGACTTTGGAGCACTCTCCTTTTGCCTTGTTAGTTTCCCGGAGGACTGATAATCTCATAAATGTCCTGATTCTCCAGTTTGAGTCCAAAATTCATACTGCAGCAAAACTATTGAATCTAAAATAAATTAAGCCACTTTCTATCGACGATATAGAGATCACAAACATTAGTCAGAGAGTCAAAATGGTGGCACAGCTAGTGATTCTCTAGGTCCCAAGAAACACCCAGCTTCCAGTAATCTTTGTCTGTGGGAGCTCACTCCACAGACTTCAGTTCTTTCCTTTTCATGGTAGAATTGTCCAGATTCTCCTCATTTACAGGTAGGGGTGAAAACTAAGATCACAAATATAAGATCCTCCCCTCCTTTATATCTCTACAGATTTAACACTTGATATGCAAAAGGGGTAGTGAAAGTGACATTACTGAGGGGTAAACATGGAAAGTAAATCTCGATACCTCCCCTTCTGAATACCAACTCCAAATTCCAAAAGCAGTCATTTTTAATATATTTTCTGCCCTTTCAGAAAACCAACCCACCCTGCAGGATGTTCTTCTAGAACATTCTTGACTTCAAAGAAACATCAGTGACGACCCTGTACATAGGCTTACAAGTCATTAATATTTTCTTATTCTGCGTGACTCAGTCATGAGTTTTAATTGCTTCCCATTTTGTCTTTTCCCCCAGTCAAGGTAATTGATATAATATTATTTTTTTAAGTTTTTATATGTGATAGTTACATTATACTTTCATATGATACCTTTGTCATTTAAAAACATACATATTGAAGTATTCATAGATGAAATGATATCATGGGTTTGTCTCAAAATAATTCAATGGTGAAGAAGATGTGGACAATATAGGCGAAACAAAAATCCTTATAAATTGGTAGTTGTTAAAACTGAATGACAGATATACAGGACATTCTATTATTATCTGTTTTGTATGTCTTAAATTTTCTATAATCAAGTTTTTAAAAATTCTTCAATATAAGATGGGGGGTAATCAGGAATTCAGCTACAGTAGATAAAGATTTAGGGAATAAATTTCTATTGATGACTCTCAAGATGTATCTTAGAGAGGTTGTTCTAAGGTGTTTATCAGAGAGACTACTGGGCAGATAAGACACAGCTTTGAGCAATTTTAACTCATTTGTACAAAAAAAATTGCAAGGTTTACTCTCAGATCATGATTGATCAAGAAAATTCCAAAATATTCGCAAAATATCTATTGCATTGGGCAGGAAAACCGAAAGGAAGACTTCCAGGAGAGGTCTGTGTGCTGTATTGACGTCAACAGAATCCAGATTGGTTTGGAAACAGAAATCTCACTGACAGAGTGAAGCAGAATTTCAAACAGTGTGAGAAATAACAAACTCAGGGTAATAACTTGGCTCTGTGTGTGTGTGTGTGTGTGTGTGTGTTGTTTAAATAACTTTACTCTGAATCGTCTTGCATTTTAGCTTGCAAAAACAAAAAAAAAGAGAGAGAGGGGAAGGTCACAGTGTGGCCAATGGGTATTAATATTCTAATTTTGTAGGTGGAGAAATTCAAGTTCAGAAAGATAAAATCCTTTCCCAATTTCATGAAGTTCAAAGAAATAGAGTAGATATTCAAATTTAACTTGAACTTGCTCCACAGCCCACACTCTCTATATCACGTCTTGCAGAACTACAATTCTAAGGAAAAGTAGAAAGAAATGAACAGCCTTTCAGGCATTTCCAAATACAGGGACAGAAATCATCACCATGAAATCAAAGCACATCTCAACAGAGTAAAGTTGTAATTAAGTTAATTTCATAGAGAGACAGTAAGTAATACTTAGACAAGGTAATAAAGTTAGGCATGGGTCCAGGGAGGATGGCCGTGATTCTGCTGTAGGTTAAGTGGCGGTATGAATTAGTATGCTTAAAACTAGTCTTGTATCCCAATATGACTGAAGGGATTCAGCAGGAAAAAAAAAAAAGTTTGCCTCTTTTTGAATAAGGTTTTATAGGGGACAAAAATCCTTCTCATAGATGATCAAGGTTATAAATTTTAACATTAAGTAATATTAAATCCTTCAATATTAATTGCTGATCCATCCTAAAGCAAAAGGAAGAACTAGAAGACCACAGCATACATTACATGGTCATTGTTTATTCTTGTAAAATGAGGCACCTGAGATATTCTGCCTCCCAAGTGAAATAGGTATCTGAGAAAAGAAGACATTCCTAGAAGTCACTTGTGGCACACTAACAGATATTATCCTCTGGAAAACCAAGGTATCTAGTACTTCTAAGTAAATTACATGGAAAACAGGTCAAAGATAATAGATAATATATGAAGCTACACCGGATATTCTCCTTTTTAAGAGAAACAGAAGCATATTAATGGCTCTGGTAAGTCCTACCTATAGGATTTACTGAAGAGACCTATTAAGACCTACCGAATTTGGAGCTATTCATAATACATGAAATACCCAAATGTATTTCATTACAGAGTCATTTTTCATAATGGAAACTATAATTCTAGGAGGTACAGCTCCTAAAAGGTGAGGTGTGTTGGCAGGACTTCTGGGACTTAGATATAGAAACCACTCTGTCGACAAGGGATCAAAAGGGTACTAAAGCCGTACTTAGCGCCAGCTGCTCCACCCAAGGAGAACATTAACCTAAAGTAGCAGTTCCAGCTAATTTAATAAAGAGACAAGTACTACCTAGACCAGACATGCATCTGAAGAGGATGGCTTGGTTCTGTTGCAGACTTCAAAAGTAATGATTTGAGAGAATAGAATCTGAAATGGGTAAATCTGTCTAGAGAAGAAGAGAAGGACTCATTTCAAGCTGGGAGAATGATGTACTCAAATTGCCTATGCCTTTAATATCACTGAGCATATCAGGTAGAATTTTCTTAATTACCGTCTGTATTAAAGTTGGTCTGTGTTTTTTTGTTTTTTGTTTTTTGTTTTTGTTTTTGTTTTTTTGTGGAATGGCAGAGCTCAGGTGAAAACAATTCCATTACTCATAAGCAATTATGCAGAAACACCTTATTTTTCATTCTAAAGGAAGAACATACAGTAAATGTGCTTGATTTCCCAAACTTATTAAAAGAAAGGCATTATTTCTGCCATTTCTCTTGCATCTACCACACTTACAACTTCATCCCAGGTGACTGTTATGTAAGTCTTAGGAGCTAGTATTTTCCCAGCAAAAGTAAAAGGTTACTTTTGAAGACTGCAACAGAATCAACATTATTCTGTGTGGATTTATTCACACAGCCACAGTATGTTCCTAAATTAATCTGGCCACTCTAGAGCAGTATTTTTCTAAGTGAAGACTCTGACTAATGACAGTGCTCATTGTATAGTTATTTTGTATAGATATTTTCCTCATAAATGTCCTCCCCCAAATTTTTTCTTATACATGCCTTCTGGAAGACCTTACCTCAGTCACTATCTTCATTTTACCTGACGAATTCCTAGTCACTCATTAAGACTCAGCTCAGGCATTACATACTATAGGATACCTTTGTACCTCCAGACAGTAGAAATTTACTTTGAACTAACTAGAAGGGTAAGAGGGGGAGGTAGGAACAGCACTCATTGGATCACATAACAAGAAGTATGGGACTAATGCCTACCTTCAGGCATGGCTGGATCCAGGACCTTGAATAATATTTGTGGGGTTTTGTCTGTCCTTTCTTTTCTTAGATCTGCTTTTCTGATTTCCATGGTTTCATTCTTAGGCAGTTGCCACAGCAGTTCAAGACATGTCATTCCACTATAACTGGATAGCAATGCTCTAAAATCTAAGGGTTTTAGATTTTTTGATTTGATATAAATTTTTGCAGCCAAATTTTCATTATCTCAGATTAATTAGGGGATTGTCTCTTTAGCTATTTTAAAATATGTTCTAATAATAGGCAGGCTTTCCCCCAGATAATATGAAAGATGACCAATGGCCACCCAGATTTATACCCATCAGATCAGCAACCTTGACAAAAATGGCTGTGTCATAAAATTCTTGGGGAAACATTCATTTATCTGTATTACATGCCAGGGTGGGGTTCTGAGTCCTACTCAGAACATAAAGAATTTATTCATCACAAGAAAGATATCCATGGGCTACAGAGAGGAAAAGGGTACTCGAGAGACAAAACAACAACACCCTTGACCCTTGTCTTGAGCCATTTCTCCTGGAGCTGGGAAAACTTGAGCAAACCATGACTGGAGGAATTAACACCAAGCGTTACTGTCACCAGGATATAACCAGCATTGAAAGGTCGTGCAGTGCATAGTCAGGGCACCAATGTATGGCTAACCGTAAATACCACCTCCTGGAGTTCCAAGGAGGGGTAACTATCCGTAACTTCAATAAATCAGGGTAGCTGCCTCATTATAGAAAGGATGTGGGTTGGACAAAGATGTTTCCTGAATGTCTGAGGGTGAGACTGAAGAAGCTTCCCACAGTTGCTAACATTAAATGGAAACCTTGCAAGTGACCCCACTGCATGGCAGCCAACTGCCTCCCTTGCCCACATCACCTTTTACAGGTACTTCCCTACTGTCCCAGAAACTGCAGATACACATCTCGGGCCACCTACATAAATCCAATGTTTGGAAAGCACCGTCTTCATAGCTTTAAGAGCCTCCCATTTGCTCCAGACAATGTGATATTCCCTCACTCTCCATACCACCTTCTTGGTAACCTCTTGTCACTTCTTTCAAAGGACACACAAGTTATTGGGGTGAAACCTTAATTTTTATTTTTTTGAAGTATAATTCATCTGCTTTACAGAGAAGGCAACTGACTGGGGAAGTTGAATGTGACTATAGTTAGATAATTGCTTCTCTTTAGGAGGCTCTTCTTGATCATCCCTGTAAACACCATAATCACTATTACAGTGATTCAACTAGCACTATAACCAAAGATTAGCCATGTTTAAAAAAGGGGGGGGAGTGGAGGACCAGGCACACACATCACACACATTTGACTGATGTACCCTAAGTATAATAAGGCTCTTGATTCAATGAGCTCTGGGTTTTGCTGATCTGCTTATTTTAAATATGCATTGTATAATAATATTTGACTAGAAGGTTAAATATCATAAGGACAAGATTTTTAGCTTATTGCTTTTCCACTGACACATGCCTAGAACCAGAACAGGTACTTCCCACCTAGTAGGTCCTCATAAAAGTGTCTGCTAATAAATTCTTATTGATGACTAACTACCCTAGCACGTTACATGAATTTATGCAGTCAGTCTTCACAACTATCTGATGAGATAAATTCCAGTAACTTGACATTATAAATGAAGAAACTGAAGCAGAGAAAATTTAAATGGTTTGTCTCAGGTCACCAGGCTACTTGGAAGCAGGACTCAGATCCAAGCAGTTTGATTCCAGAGATTTTACTGATAACAGATGGGAATGATCGGTGATAGGCGTACCAGTCATCCACTGCTGCCAAGCAAAGCACCCCAAAGGTTAATGGCTTATACCATTATTTTATTTGCTCACGGTTTATTGGCTAGGCATTGGGGAAACTGAGTCAGGTAGTTTGACTCTGTTCCACGTGGCCTCAGGTGGAGCAACTGAAGCAAGAAGGATCCACTTCTAAGATGGGTTCTTCTTTCCCAGGGCTGATGCCTGAACAGGAATGCTGGAAACCTGGGCACAGCTGGGCCCTCTCAGCCTGTCCACATGAAGGTGAAGAATCCCAGAAGGGGTGTTTTAAAAGAGAGGAAATACAGCACTCTTAACCTGGTTGTGGAAACTGGCACATCCCTCCTACCATATTCCATGGACCCAAGCAGTCAGAGTCCACCCTCATGATGGGACCTTCCCTCTCACTGGGAAGGGTGTTAAAGAATCTGTGGCCACTTGCAATCCCCAAAAATGGATGACTCACTTAGACAGAAATAGTGCCCACTGACTTCCCACAACTCTATGGACACCTCAGAGTTCAGAATCATGGTTCTTAGAAGAATATTCCTCAAGAATGAAACATCAATAGTGCCCACATGTTAGAAGACTGTTTTGTCACTGTGACAAGGCTTTACCATCACAGAACCTAAAGAAGCATTTCCTGATCTTAACACAAATCTTTGCAACCAAACTTTAATTACTTTGATTGGGAGGAAGGATGGGGTGGGGTAGGGGGGCCCTCTTCAGTCATTTTAATGTGTGTTTTATGTTTCCAGATGCTACATCCTAGTTTTAGGAGGAAATGTTTCTCATTATCATAAAATTTACATGCTCATACATTTCATTGAAAGACTAATTCTTTCTAGGTGATAATAAACAATTCTGTAACTTGGAGGAAACACGTCACAGAAATAATTGTGAAAAGGTACCACAGAAATCAGAAAGAAGGCTGAGTAGTTGAATATATAGAACAAGATTTAGTTCTCCTCCTAATTCATGCCACATCTTGAAAAGTTTCTTCAACCTTTAAGAACCTTAGTTTAAATATAAGTAAAAAAATATTTTTGTGGTGCAGTTCTCAATGGGGCTCAAAGATTTTTCCTGATTCTAATCCTAAATCTTCCAATCATTGATTCTGTAAACCAGAAAGGTACTTCATCTCGTTGGATTTGATAATGATAGTGATGCCTCTGGCAAGGAGAATTAGGACCTGCCAAATAGTCTATATATGATCCATACTTGCCACGCTCCTGCAGGTAGGATATGATTATGTGGTTATTTCTGACCAGCAGACTGTGAGTAAAAGCAACTATATCTCTTCCAGGCTAAGGTAAATGAAAGCTTTGGCTTAGCCAAGTTCAAAGCACAAAAATTTCACTTCTTCCCATTGTGGTTTCCTTCATTTCTTTATCTATATAATTAGGAGTCTGTTTCCACTGATCTATAGGACCTTTTCAAGGTCTAAAATATTTTGTTGACTATTACAGCTTTTGTGAACAAAATCTGGAATTCTGAAATTGGTGTTCAATGCTCCAGAAGTCTACATTGACTACAGAAGTAGCAGTAATTGGATTTATATTGATTAAAAAGAAATTACACCTAATTTTTTCCTGTCACATCCATGTTCATATTGAGTTTGGGATTTTTCTTTGCTGTTTGTTTGATTGTCTGATTGATTGTTATTAAGTCATCTCAAATTCTACAGTTCCAAGTCAATGAGTTTGAATGAATGGAATGAGAGGCAAACAATTCAGAATTGTTTCATCTTTGATCAAATTATAGACAGAATACCCACAGATTCAAATCTAAAATTCACCTGAATAATATGTATGTGCCCAATGTCTTTGTTATCACTACAAAACCCAGGCATGTTAACAAGCCCATGTGTTCTGTCACCCTCTTGAAAAATTCTGAGTTTTGACCAGATAAATACTGTAAAAAACCCAAATGCCCAAAACTAGACTAGATCAAGATGTTATACACACACACACACACACACACACACACACACACACAATGGAATACTACTCAGCAATCAAAAATATAAATGCAAACCATTCAAGCAACATGGATGTAGCAGGAAGGTATTTTTCTCAGTGAAATAAGTCAGAAGGAAAAAGAAAAATATCAAGTGGTTTCACTTATAGGAGGAATTTGAGAGAACCAAATAAAACACAGGAAGAAAAAGGTGTATTGTTATTACAAACCAAAGCAAAAACAAACAGAAAATTATAAGCCAGAGATATTCTAAAGGGGAGGGGGACAGAGAGGGATCAAGAGGGAGGAATGTGGGGAACTATGGTGATGAATGGTGGGGAGGAAGGAAGTAAACACTGTTTCAAAATAAACAATAATGTTAATAGATATATAAATAAAATTTTAAAAATAAAATGAAAAAGGAGAGAATTCCAATAAGGTTTGGAACTTATAAACCTCAAGACATAAATTAGAATAGGAAAGATGTGGGGTTAATTAAAGTTGTACAAATGGAATAGTCAAATTCCATTCCTGCTTGTTCAGAAGATCCTGAAGACAAATATTTACCTATAATAAAAACAGCCACAAAGAAAAACAGCAGTGGTAGCAATCATAAGAAGTCTTACTATTAAAAAAAAAAAAGAAGAATAAACAGAAGTAAATCAGGGCAGTTAGGGTGAGTGAATATAGAAGGTCACAGGACAATACTGTTCATGTTGACATTAGGAGTTCCAGAACAGCATACTCAAAGACTTACCGACTGCCCCAAAAGGAAAGCCTGGCTCAACTATACCCTCCAGATCCAAAGATCCTTTTCAGCCTTCCAGTTGCCTCACTCTTACATCAGATTGAATGAGAATCATTATACTTCCAGCTTGCCAAAAAAAAAAAAAAAAAAAAAAAAAAAAAAAAAAAAAAAAGGTTCAATAAGAAACAAAAACAAAATGTAGTAACAGAGGAAACAGAGTTAATACCAATCGTTTTAAGCATTTAACATTATCTCAAAGACATTGGAAAAGTATTTATATCCATAAAATAAGAACAGGATATTTCATAAAAGGAGTAACTCAAGACAGCAAAAAGAAAAGGTAGAGAAAAAGCTCTAAGAACTCAGAACAAAGTAATGAATAGGAAAATCTACCGGGGAACCATATATTTTCATCCATGCTTACAAAAATAGAGGCCAATATCTGGAAGAATAACATAACAGAAGTGAGCTATCTGCCTCGGCAGCAGGGGTGAGTGGACTAAGGGTAATTCATCTTTATGTTACAATTTTTGTAGTATTTCATAAGCAATTTATTACTCTTCAGTTAATCCTTTTTTATCTCATTCCTCCCACCAGAATATAGAATATGGTGAACCTCTTAAGAAGATACTCATATTTCTGCCTATCAGCAATCTTTTTGAAGATTGCTTTAGACTGAATTAATGCTTCAGAACAATGTTTCTCAAAATAAGGTTTTCCCCACACATTTACGAAACTAGTATTTCTTCAGTAGAGGCCATGAGACGATTTAAACAAGACTTTCAGGTGATTCTGTAAACACCAACATTAAAAGAACCACCATTTTGGAACCCAGTTTTGTTTGGGACACCCACTACTAAGCCACCAAGGCACTGCCCTCACCAAAGGCATCACTCTCGCTCATCACAGTTTTCTAGCATTACCATAGAGCTCTGCCGATTCCCAGATCAAATTCATGGTCACTTGACAGTAACTTTCGTTACTTGTCTTTATGTCCAGATTGGTGGACTTTGAACTCAAGCGGCACTACAGGACAGACAGAGGCTCAAACATGCTTGGACTTTTAGGGGAAAGAGCACAGGAAAGCACGATGACCATGATCTGGGTCAGCTTTGGCTTGACATAGTCCAGGGTCCTAAGCTTGTGGCTGGTTAAACCACACACCTCCATTTTCAAGATGAGCGTTACCGCCTGATGTTCTAACAGAAACAAAGCAAGCTCCCAAAGCCAACCAAGCCTGGAATCCAAGCTCGGTAGATGCTGAGCTTTTGTTTACTTCTGAATAAATTCAATAAAGTGCAGTAACCATTATAATAAATGTAGATGTCACTAATTGCAACACTAGATTTTAAGTGCAACGCTAGTGTCTCAAGTGGCCTTTAAAACTGAGTAAAATCACAGCCAATTCAGATTTAATTAAAACTATCAGTTTAATTTAGTTTGCTTTTACAATAAAAACTACACTAACCCATTAACTGCATTCCAAATCTCCCATTACACAGAGCAACCAGCAGCTTGTGGGCCTCCACTTTGGTGAATGGCGCGATACATTCATTTACCTCGTTATCCAGCAAAGTTTCCGTTGTTCTAGGTCCAATAAATGACCATTTTTTCTCTTTGAAAATGAGGCTCTTAGACTCATTAGGCAATTCACTGTGTTATTAGAGCAGGTATTTGTCCAGCTTCTTGTACTTTTTGAAAATTTACCTCCCAAGGGGTCTTCTGAGAACAGAGGTAATCATGTTACCTATTCTTGGATTGAACTCACAGTTACTGAGAAGGGGCCTTTGGAAGCCAAATGAAAGAACATTAGGATCTGGGCAATTGTGAGCTAATCCTAGTGCTGCTACTGTTCAGAATGGACTCGAACTCTTTCCTTTTCAAAGCCTCAATCTGGAAGCCTCAGGTTAGCACTGAGGAGCTTGGGGCAGATCACTGCATTCAAAACTTCCATTTCCATGATCACTGTCATCTCTAAGTATTACCTGTTAGTGCCTGTAATTTGTATATACTGAGTACAACAGGTTTCCAAGGTCCCATCTCCTTCATGCTCCTCCTATACTGTAGTATTCATGAACTCCTACAGTTTCATGTACTGGCTTTTTTCTAGTAGGATTAAGTAAACATACAACAGCTACAACTATTTAAAATTTTTCACTAATAGCTTCTCAGCCTTTTGGCCAAGATCAAGTGTAAAATATTTCATTAAAGTCATCTTGCATATCCCCAGGGGATTATGCCTCACATTAGCAGAACAGGAACCTCCCTGACCTCTGAGATTCCTTCCTGCTCCAAGGATCTATGAGTCTCTAAGAAAGAATTTCACCACTGACTCAGGTGAGCAAAGGCATTCCCAAAACATCAGCCATGGCACCTGGCTCCCCTGATGCCTACCAGGCTTGTCTGCTCCATAGCTAGATGTGTTGTGAGAACTCACTGATGAGAAACTAAATTCAAAAGGTTATACATATGGCCTCCCTGGTGGCAGGTTAAAGCGCAGCACTGTGAAGCCAGCCACTGCCGCTTTGCTGGTAGTTCGATCCCCACCCCGGAGGTGATCCATGGGGTGCAGCAGACCCCGTCTCATCTCCTGTCTCATCTGCTGCTCCCCTGAGTAGTGTACTTGGTCAATCTTCCTGTTCTGCTCCCCACTCTGACTCTAGTGAATCCTTTCACTGCCCCAGCACCTCTGGCTTATACCCCAGTTCTGTATGCATAAATAAATAAATCTTTTTTTTAAAGGGGGTTAAATATTTTATTTTAGAAGGAAAGAAACTTTAACAAATTCAGACAATGAGAGAAAGATAGACTCTCTAAGAAGGAAGAATTAAAGCATGAAAAGAGAACAGCCAGTGAAAAGGATGGCAGTCTTATAACCAGAGGTCCTAGAAACCTAAAACACAGAAGGAGACTGATCTCATCAGTATGGCCTGGATGGAGATTTTACTAGTACACTCCACTCTGGGTCATCATGGGTCAAGGATGCCTCTTAATGGTGATAAAATCATACAAAGGAAAAACTGTGCAAATGAGGAAAAGAATCACTGGAGAAGGACCCACTCCTGATCTGACTGGGTCCACCTCATGGGAAGATATGGAAAGGGATTAAGAGAGGATTATGGCATCAAGAACAAGGTCATTAAGAGGGAATTTGCTATTTATGTGAAAGGGTTGACTTAAGGCTGAGTTTTACAAGGAATTTGTAGCATTAGACCATAGCTTCTCCCATAACACTCATTAAGTCAGTGTTGGAATAATCAGGAAGCTTACAGACCCACACTGAGACACCTGCATGAGTGCATGAGCGGCAAGGGAGGCTGCTCACAGTCACGGCAGCTACATGAGCTGGAGCAGAGCGTATGCAGGAGACCAGCGAGCTGCTCTTCCGGTCTTAACACCATCCAGGAGGCAGCGGAGACTCAACAGTAAGCTATGTAAGTGAGAGACTGACGCTACAAACAGCAGGTGGCCAGACCATGTATAACAGAACTGTGATCCACAACTCCACAGCAGTCCCCACGACTCCCCACCCCTCTGTCCCACCACCCAAGAAGTCAACCCTCAGCCTCTGTAGCAGTCAGCCAAGAGCAGTCAGGACTTCCTTAATGTTTGCCTCCTCTTCCAACTCAGGACCAAGTACAGCAAACCAAACCCACTCCCCACACCAATCACTTAGGAGACCCAGTTCCAGAGAGCCCACTTCAGGCTTTCTCAGACTAAGACTACCACCCAGAGCACCCCCAAGTCTTCCCTTGTTCCTCTATACAACTGTCCCTCTCCCCTGCCAGCCTCTGAGTTTCCAACAAATGTCAGCGATCGCAAACCAGGAATAAAGGACCTCTATTCCATCCTCACAGGGAGGGTTGTGTTGTCATTTAGTGCCACTCCCAGTGCAATTGCCTAAAACTGACTGGGGCCCACATCAACCACAAAGCCACTAGCTTCACTGGGAGGCAGATGTCAAGCCTAACTGATCCACACATGACTCTCATGTTGCCCTTTCACTCAGGAAACATCCAACCCAACACACACACACTTGTGCACATGCACACATGCTACTGGGATGGACCTGAATCATTTATGTATTTTCTTGAATTATTTATGTCCTCATTTCAGGTATGTGAAAGGTTTATCCAAAGTTTATCCTTGTGCATGTTAGCCTATACTGGGGCAACTGCTTTCACTGACATGACACCTGGGGTAGAAACCAAGTAGAGTCAGGCATTTGCCAGAAAGATTTAATGAGGGCACAAGCCTGCTATTCTGCTGTTCCCTGGACACTGAATAACTGCGCTTACAATGGACTCAACACACAAAACACTTTCTAATAAATCTGAGGCCGAGACCAATGATGAGCAAATGATAATGGTAGATTTGGCCCACTGCCTATTTTTGCAAATAAAGTTTTATTGTCACTCAGTCACACCCACTCATTTACTAATTGTCTGTGGCTGCTTTTACCCTACAATGGCAGAGCAACAAAGAGGCCTGGTCTTCACCCAGAAGCATCCTCCCTCTCCCACATCATTCTGTGCCAGCCAGACCCAGTAAACTGCTCCTCCCGGGTCCTCTTGTCTGCTGCCAGTGAGCTGAGTTTCATCAATGGGAAGTACTTGCAGGAAATCAGAGGTAGAGAAGGTACAGAATTTCCTCCGCTATACTGCATCTCTCCTTTATCATGGCTTCTTTCCAAATGGATCTTCCTCCACATTTCCAGTGCTCACTGGATTTCCCTAGGGTTATGCACCCCTAGATTTCAAAACAACTTCTTATTACTGATGGTCTCTAGTGTCCTCACACACCATGCTGAGCCCATTTTGTAGCCCTGCCCATATTTCTGTCCCTCATCTCTCCATTTGAACTATCTATTTCTCACTGGGACCTTGACAAATACAGCTTTTGCCTCTTTATCACTTAGTTAATCAACTAGCCTAACCCAGTCACTTAGGACATGAGATGAAAACACATTCACCCAGCACACACAGAACACACCGCATTATATCAGCGGGCAGGCATTTCAAAGTTGACATTTATATTCATAAAAATATCTTTTAATCAGCCTTGCGTAGGCCCATTCTGATAGTGTACTTTAAGGATAAAAACTCGTTCCATGAGCAATCAGAGTTTATGGAAGGCCGTCCATCCACATGAGCAGATGAGCATCATTATAAGCCCGCTCTCGAGATTGCAATGTTCCCAAACATTATTGCTATGCAGTCAACAGTTATAATGAGTCAGGAGCTCACTGCTCCCCAATAAGTGGCACTGGCCTTTTTGTTCTCTTTTGAGTCAATCTCTTTATTGTTTCCCTCCTTGGGTAGAGATTGTTTTTAATATATCCCATTTCTGAGCAAATTCTCTCAGCTCATCTTCAAAATTCTGAAATCCACTTGGGTTCCCACTGGGTTGTGTTTGTTTATAAGGTCACAAAAGGTTTCTTTAAGCTAAATCAAGCTGGGCAGCAATTCTGTGCCAAAGTTTTCTATAAGCAATATCTATAGCAAGACAGAGTGGGCTTTAAATCATTTGTAAGAGACTACGCTCCTTGTCCAAGCTGACCCTAAGGACGTTTCTTGCCCGTTTGTTGTTTCTTTTAATGTTGAATGACATAATGGATGTGAACATTCTCTGTGAACCATAAAGACCTTTCTAATGTAGGGGATTATGTCGATGATCTCACAGTTTGGGAACATTCTGTCTCCTCAGGTTTATTTTATTCCCTGTGTTTCAGGGGTCATCAGAATCTAAAGGAGACTGTAAGTTTTTGCGTAAGGTCTCCTTTTACATTTGGAATAGGATAGAACATACTTAATAATATAGTCATTAATTATTTTATTTACAAAATATTTATTGGATTCCACATGCCAAACACTGGACCAGGGGATAAAACCATGTAATTAATACAGCTCCTATCCTTCAGGCAATTCACATTTGGTTCTCACTCTGTGCCAGGCACAGTACTACATACTTCATACACATTCCTCAATTAATGCTTACGACTGTACTTAATTATACTATCCACATTTTATAAGAAGTAATTGCAGAACAATGATGGTAATGATTAACATTATGAAGTGTTTACTGTGTATCAGGTAGTGCTTTAAAAACATCTCAGTTGACCCTAAAACTTTCTAAGGCCATTATTTTGTCACTATTTCCCAACTAATGCTCAACATTTATCAACCACTTTCAGGGCCCTGTACACTTTGCATGCATTATCTCATCTAATTCTTTGAAGAACACCATGAAGAAGATACTACTATTACCCAAGGCTTAGGATCTTACCAATATTTAGGGAGATGTGCTTAAGGCACACTCCAAGACCATATAGCTGGAATTGGTAGGGTTAACATTCCAACTCAACTCTTTACAATGGCCTTTACAAAACCATGATACTAGATCACCTCTTGAGAATTTACTTTATTCCAGAAAAACTGACTCTCGGAGGGGAAAGAAACAAAAATATGTCAAGGTACATATCACAACCAACTTATTAAACAAGGATGGCTGACAAATAAATCTGAAGGCAGATACTGTCTTGATTCGCATTATAGGCGTATTTCATTGCTGTTGTTCTTTGGTGTTCTCCAACTTTCAAATATAGGTTGCAGTTTATCTTAAATCACAAAAGGATTTGCACTGTCAGTAAATATGGCCACCAAGAGATTGTCAGCAAAAAAGAAATAAAGGACTTAATACCTTGAATTCTCCTTTATTCACCACTAGTACCAATACTTTCTAAGTAAATCTGTCAATCACCTCCTGTGCCACCAGGAACCTTTCCAGGAAGTGATAAGTTAGCAACTGTTAGATCAAGAGATGAGTCACTCAGATCTCCTCCCAAAAAATTCCTTAAAGTTGGGTCCCCAATACAGTTCAATCATCTCATTCCTCCCATACAATTTAATGTTTCTATAATGCAGCAAAGTGAGAAAATGTTCCCTTCCATCATGACTATAACCACCCTTCAGCACTTAATAAATTAGTTAAAGTAATGCTCACCTTGGTTTGGTCTTGGAATTAGACCTTTGGATGTCTAATTTCTCAGATATGAACGATCGATCAGAGGTGCTAGAATAATGATGTACTGCAAATACAAGGCAATCAGAAGTATTCCACATAGTGTGATCTAGCATGGAGACAGGAAGACTACCACACCTTTAATTCTAGAAGTTTCTAGATTCTTCCACATCTCCACATGATGTCTCCTCATGCTACTGAAAACTTTAGTATGTATGCTGAGATGGGAACTGGCATGACTCAGGAAGACTGGCTTCTACATTACCCACTAGCTGAAACACAGCTTACAAACCACTCTCCCATCGTGTGCCTCACTTTGCAACCTGTTAGATGATGGTGAAAGTAGTGAGTGCCCATTCTACATGGTTGCCTGCAGCATGAAATTAAAGAAATGTTAATTATTATTATAACACTTATTGCCCACCACCCACTAAACAAGTGTTGAAGGTATATGCTTTGGATAATAAACTCAACAAACCATTAAAATTACTCTATGGGGTAGAAACTATTTTTCTCATGACATTCCACAAAAGGGAGACTGAGTTTTCACATAGGATTGATAGAAAGCAAAACAGGAGAAGCCAATAAAAATTAGGAAACTTGCAGAGATTTTAACAAAGGAGAGCTAATGTAGTGTGCTCCCAGTTAAAAATGTATCACTCAGGTAATAGCACAGCCCACTGGGCACATACCAATGGGTACTAACACCCATGCAGAATAAGGATTATTCCCAGGAAAAGGGTGCAAACTTTTAATACAATATTTTTAAAAATAAAAGTGATTTATAAATATCCTTGATGAACAAAATATCAAAATTTTCAAACCTGCATTTGCCTGACATTAATCTCTGCTCTGCTAATTAATGGATTTTTGTTTTATTTTTGTTGTTATTACTCAGTCAATATTTTTAAGACCTGTCTGTACCATCTCCCTATTTCCCCATCAGTCTGTGATTTTCATGGACACTACCTGTTCTCCACAGGGGATTATTCTGGGGCGTATTTCTGCCCTTCTGTGCCAGCAGTTTACTTAGCCATCAGAATGACACAAGGAATGGAAACTTTTTCTACCTTTGTGCCTTTAGATGGACATATTAGATTTTTCTAAGATTTTGTATAGAGGTTCCTTTATTTGTTACATTTCAAATTCCAAATTTCAAATACCTCAGATTTCCTCCTGAGTAGTTCAATAAAAGAGAGAAGAAAATAAGGAGCTTCTGCAAATTATAATGATATTCTGAAAACTATTCCTCAAAACACACACACACACAATGCACATACACACAGATGAGCTTTCTTTATAACATTTTTTAATATCTATCTATATATTTTTTTTACATCATTATTCATTTTCATGTAATGTTTGATTTTTCCTCTCAGGTGTAGTCCCCATAAAATTCCCACCAAGAGGTCAACCATGAATCATCACCATAGTTTCTTCCCTCCCCTGTTTTTCTCCTCCCATATCCCTACCATGTGTCTCTGATTTATAGTTGCCTACTAGTTTTGTCTTTTTTTATTTGGTTACCCTATATTCCTCCTCTAAATGAAACCACCAAGTAGTTGTATTTTTCCTTCTCACTTACTTCACTGAGCATAAATTCTTTCAGCTCATCCATGTTACTACAAATGACATGAGCTTAACTTTTTGATTGCTGAATAGTAGTCCATTGTGTAAACATACCACATTTTCTTTATAACATTTCGAAAACCCCTTGCATTAAACAAAATCTCAATCTCAGACATGTCTGTGGGATAGAATGGTATGGAAAGGAATGGACCAGAATCATATAAAACCAAAGTCCTAAATTCAAATGAAATGGGATAGTGTAGATTAGAATTTCTAATTAAAGGTAGTGGCACAGAATGGAATATAAGAGAATGAAATAAAACAGATTCCTAATATCTGATATATATATATATATGTTTATTTTTTTATATATATCATTTTGTGCATTTTTCCATCTCAGTTGCAATCCCCTTGGGCTTCCCATCACCAAAATCACCCATGTGCCACCATCTGATATGTTTTTAATGAAGTATCATTTACTTATGCTTGTGGAATTCAAGAGGAAGGGCTTATCTGAACATCTGGTCCCTGAGAGCAATAAATTCACGTAGGCTTCATAGATCAAAATGGCCATGTAACAGAAAAGGAGTTACCCCCATCAGGAAGACTTAGTTTAGATTATCCAACACAAGGAATCTCTCCTTTTATTTCCTGTTGGAAGAGGAGCTCGAAAACCCTGAACTACACATGGTTCCTTTCTTAGAGTTGATCAGCTCCTATGTTCAGGGCACTAGCTGATGCTGTACATGAGACATATCCATGACAGTGATTTCAAACTAAAATCACAAAGAGTTTTGGTTTGGGAGAGCCTGTGTAGAGTCTTCAGAAACATTATGCCAAAGGCCTTGCATATTACTATGAGATTATGTGAATTGGTCTGACCCTCAGCTGTCTATTATCTTTGGAGAAGACACAGGTACTTCAAAAGAGCAATGTTCTAACAGCACCTTTGGGTCAGCTTTGGAACCAGGCCTGGTCTCCTTGCCAGAGGGACTTTATCCTATATCACCACCACATCCTTGGAGACTATATCCTTAAACAGTAGGCTGTGAGCCTAGAATCCAAGAAGGGAGGCTAAACCCAAGAAGTCTGAGCTAATTAAAGGTGCTGGTGGGAACTGTGAGGTCTCTGGAGAATTAAGAGAGTCAAAGTGTCTCCAGACAGCTCCCTTCATACATATATAAACATATATTGGCTCTGTTTCTCTAGAGAAGTCAGACTAAAACACCATTGCTTTGCTCTTTCCCCTATTAATATATAATGTAGTGATGTTTCCCTTCAATTCATGTACATGTATATGAAGACAGAGACAGCATCTGAGGGCGGGGTGGATTTATTATAAGGAACTGGTCCCGGCAGTTATGGAGACTGACAAGCACAAGCTCTCCAGTCAGCAAGCCAGAGACCCAGGAGAGCTGATCTTTCAGTCCAAAGATGGGGAAAAAAATTGAAGTTCCAGTTTCAAGGCAGTCAGACAGGAGGGTCTGAGTTCCCCCTAACTCAGAGAAGGTCAAACTTCTGTTCTATTGAGACTTTCAGCTGGTCCTGGGTGAGACCACCCATACTACAGAGGATAATCTGCTTTGCTCACTCTATTGATTTAAATGTGAAACTCATCCAAAAACACCCTCCCAGAGATATCCAGAGTAATGTTTGACTGAGTACCTGGGGGCCCAGTGAAATTGACACATAAAATTAACTGTCAGAAATGGCTTCATTCATACAGAAGATACCACACAGTCATATTTCTTAAGCAATACCCACATATATTCTGACATATAAAGATATCCATGGTTTCATGGTAATCTCTAAAAGGGCAAATTATATAAGACTGTGCATGCTATAATCCCATATAAGAGAATATGATCCCACAAAAGAAAATAAAAGCTATAGAAAAGTATATATGCATCTGTGCTGTTCTAGAAAATTCATATAATTAACAAAGAAAACGTATCGGAAATGTAAACAACAGAGACAGTGGTTTTCTCCTCCTCCCCACATCTTACAGTATGTCAGGAGTATCTGTGGTTCAGTGAGACCCTTGTTTTCTTGTCTTTCATAATGATCACTGGACCAGCTAGGTGCTTGCTACATGTATGAGGCCAATTAATATGCATAGCCACCCTGCAAAAATGCTCAGTGTTTTCCAGAAGCTGGAATGAAGGCTAAGGGAAGATGAATAACTGCCCGAAGTTCATGCAATTTGAATGTTGCAAGGCCACAATTCAATGCCAGGTCTATCTATCTGACCCAAGACTGAGTTCTGTGTATGATGTACTTTCTCCACAGAGACAACTTTCATGTATATTCACATATATTAATATATACATATATACATTGATGTATAACATTTAAGACATATAAATAGACATATATAAGGTAAATATATATACATGTGCACAGAAAATTTTTTTCAATGAGTCTATATTATGGCTACCTTTTTAAAAAAGGAATGGAGTTTGATACTTGCTCCAAAACAAAGAAATGAATAAGATGTGGGAAAAGAGAAACAGAAACAAATTTGAAAAACAAAACAAACAAACAAAAAATAGGACACCAGCTATAAAGAGATAGTTCAGGAATGCGCAGGTGGCAGAAAAATCAGTAATAAAGACAACAGGCCCAGGAAATTCCTGGTAAGAGGTATCTGGGCCCAGAGATAGATTTTGCAATTGGCCAAAAGCAGAGGCTGAGGTAAGGATATGGATGCATGTCATTTGGTTGGGAGGAGGCTTGGGGTGCAGAAAAGGCCAAGAAAAGGAAGGGCACTGGGTTACGGCTGCAGCTGAGGGGCCTGGTTCTGCCAGAACAAGCGCCTCTCAGAGCCGACCAGCTAAGGGAGGAGAAACTGGGTTATTTTCCAGTAGCTTCCACCCCTGCTTCATGGATGGGCTATCCCTAAGGGTGTGACTGCACTGGGAAAGAAAGTGTGTGCTGGAACCTCGTGATCTGAGGTGTGTCCTACCAGAGGGTAAGGTAGACAAGGAGTGGCAAGAATACCAAAGGAACATGCTCTATGCACCAGGCCAAAGTTACCTGAAAGGGGGGAACCTTTCCATCATATTTCCTTTTTATGCAATCTCTAAGAAAAAAAAAATGCAGAAGGTAGCATAGACTCTTGGAGCCAACTCTGAGGTCATCTTGACAATTTTGAAGGCACGCAACTAGGAGAGATGGGGCCCTTAGGCAGCAGACAAGGAGCAGAGGATGGCCCTTTGGGTGTGACTCCCTTGCAGGGAGGCCTTTCAGACAAACTCCGTGGCTCTGAAGCAATGCTTGGAAAAAGGGAAAACCGGCAGGGAGAGTTTAACATCAAATTGCATCTGAACTTTCAACTACATTCCTCCTAACAGCTGCCTTGGGTATGGATCCTGGCAAGTGCTTTTAGATTTTTATTCATGTGCAGACAGGAGAGGAGGTGAGGAAACAATTCTGAGATGAAGAACTCCAAATTATGAGAAGAATGCCAACTGTCAATAATCAAAATAATTCTTCTCTGCATAATCAACACCACATCGGCACAGCTGCTGACGAAGAAACAATAAACACCAAGTAAAAATAAAAATTTCTTTTTTTTATGCTACCTTACAAGGAAAATGTGTACTGGATGGAGCAAGGCTTTGTGAAATAGTTCCTAAAGCGTGCAATCAACATTTTCTTGAAATTACAGCTGGCATCTTGCATCTAGCAAACTTCTTTCTTTCCACATTATTATTTATTTATACCTTGGAGGAATGGCTTAACACTCAGCTGCAAGGGCAATTTGTTTGGAAATTGATTGTGTACTGCCCGATGGCACACCTCATACTGAAATGTTGAGATAATGTATTTCAATGTATGTCTCTGCTGTGTGTGATTTGGGTCACATGACCACGTCAGAGCTACAGGGCAGCTATGCCAGAGTCTCAACCTTACTGTGCATTTTACAGCATGGCACTGAGACAGGAAGGAGCCCAGGATGAAGACAGCAACTTTGCTGCTCCTCTTTGCTGGACTGGCAGACAAGAGGTTAAAAAACCTGGTAACTCTGGGCCCAGATACCTCTTACCAGGAATTTCCTGGCCCTATTGTCTTTATTACTGATTTTTCTGCAACCTGGGCATTCCTGAACTATCTCTTTATAGCTGGTGTCCTGTTTTTTGTTTGTTTGTTTGTTTGTTTTGTTTTTCAAGAATTATTTTTATTTATTTATATTTATGCATACAAGAACTGGGGTATAGGCAAGAGGTGTTGGTATAGGCCAGCAGTCATCAGAGACAGAGTGGGGAGCAAAACAGGCAGATCTACTGAAATACACTGCTGAGGGGAGCAGTAGGGGAGACAGGAGAGGTTGGCTGCACCATGTGGGTCAGCTCCCTGGCTGGAGATTATACTCAGGCTGCAATGACTGGCTATAGCTTGACAGTGCTGAGACTTTAACCCCTGCCACCAGGGAGGCCAGCTGATCTCCTCTTTAGTTCTTGGCTGCTATGGAAGGAAAGAGTTACAGATGTTGAGAACACACTGATTTGAACTGGGGCTGCAGGTGCACAGCCTCCATGTCACCTGGGAGACGGTCACAGCTCTAGGTGACCACCAAGCTGCAGCTGATTGTGCTCACTGTTGCATTTTGACTGTGGAGTCAGACAGTTTGGATATGAACTACGCCCCACACCTTCTATCATATGATCTGCACAAGGTCACTCAAACTCTCAAAACCTCAACATATTCTTGTTTAGATTGGGAATTTCTGGTGGGGATTAAGTATTGGTGATGACTGCTCAGGTGTTGAGCAGTATTTTTTATCTCTCCATCCTGAATCTCCTTTCACAAAATAGTATAACCTACACTCCCCATGCTCCTAGAAAGATTTCTGCTTTCCCCTACTTAGGACATAATGTGGGTATTTATTTGGTCATGAATTGCCTTAAGAGCTGTTAAAGTTGGGCCCTTCAGAACTTATGGGCATGCACAAGAGGTCAAGTGTACCCCCAGGAAACTGAACACATCTTACTGAATACCCAGGTCAAAGGGAAATGTCGCACTGCCTGGTTGATTCATCCCCTAGTTGAACATATTCCCTCCTTATCCCTGGAATTATGTTGTGAACTCTGTTTGTGTGAGATGAAGCTAAAATTTGGAGCAATTTCCCTGCGAAAGAGGTTCTCTTAAACTCTATTGACCTTAGTTGCATTTACACCTCACACCCCAAAAATAGGTCAGAGCAAATCTTATGAATTGTAAGGCTGACCTCAGCACTCTCCTCAAAAAAATGTTCATGATATCCCATTATCTTCAGATAAAGTCTGATTTCCTAAGTATGGACTATGTGCCAAGACATGTACTGCTCTGTGAGGGCTACAAGGCCCTCAAAGAGGCAGGATCCGTCAAGAGTAGAAACAGATGTGGGCCTACAAAATGAATTAAAGACCTCATCCCTTGCAAAACTTTTATGCACAGGCCCCATAGGAACAGGCCATTTGGAAAAAAACGAAAGGAAAAAATTCACATGGGGTCAAAATCATGACCCTGCTGCCTCAGCTGTGAGCCCCAGTGACCTCACAGGCAATTAGGGAGAGTACTTGTTCTTCCTAATCTCTTGTACATCAGGAACAGAATGTTTCTGTAGATGTCTTCTGGGCACTATTTAAGACCATGAGCTATGAGATTGGAGAGTCCTGCTATAGATGCCAGCTCTGTGATTTAATTGCACTATGACTTTAGGCAAGTTGATGTACCTCTCTAAACCTCAGTTTTCTCATCTGTAAAATAGTTACAAATAGTACCTGCCACATAGGGTTTAGGAAGAATTTAGGAAGATGATACAGATAAAACATTAGTACTAAGCCTTAATAAGTATTAATAGTATTTGCTAATGGTCATTCATAAATTTATTAGCATATTCTGAAAACTTGTAAAATCATATACCCTATCTACCCAGAACTAAGCACAAGCCATCAAAGATGTCAAAAAGGAATGAGAAGAGAAAGGTGGACAAGAGAATACCAAGTTCAAGGGTTTATGTTTAAGTACTTTATCTTAGGTAAGCATTTCAGGCTCTCATTCACAACCTATTTATTCTTATATTGCATGCTATTCTAACAGGCTTAATTATCTGGCACTAAGTTTCAGAACAAGCTAGAGGCAGCTAAATTGATGAGAACAGAACACTGCTAAAAATAGACATACTGTTATCTGTAAGAGATGTGAGACTAAATCTCTGGCCCCCAATATTCTGCTTTTTATGGGTTTGCACCACTCCCTGTAGCATTCATCATGTAGTAGTATTTTAAATCTATTTGTCATCTTACCTCACCCTTAATCCAAATCTACTTTCTTAGACTTCCTTAAATGAAATTAAATGCAGTGTTGCATGTGTGACTAAATCAAAAATTATTGGAGTCCAAGTTTCATGAAGAGGTTACCAGCTCAAACACTTGGAGAGACAGTGAGGTATATGAAATGAGAGAATTTAGAAATTTAACCATAAAAAAGGCATATCTTATGATGACCAAATGATGAGGAATTTCCCAGTCAGTGGACTTCTTGCATCCACCACAAGAATATTCAGTCACCCAAAGTAGGTGATTTCTATAAGCCAGTTGGAACATGGTATCCTGGCCCAATAAGACTAAAGGAAATGACACTTCACATTTGGAGAAGAGTTGTCTTCATCCCACCATGAGCCAGTGCTACCCATATGTACTAAGTCACCATCCAACACCAACCTGTTGGATGCCATCTAAAAAGCATGAGAAGGCCAGGCACTGTGCTGCTCCCATCAGGACCCATCAGGATGGAAGGATGAAAGAACCAGCCTCCTTGATGACATCATGAATCAATACCCAATCAACCCTCAACCCCAAGGCACGCTGACTGACCTAAGAAAATAAACATTCTCGTTATTTAAGGTACTTTGAATTGGAGCCTCTCAATCAACCCTTAACAGTGCTCTAACAAACAGAATCATTGTTTATCTTAAGTTCATTCCCTTAGCCTAGTGGTTCACTAGAAGACATGTTGGAAAGTCTGGGGCGGCAGCTTGGGTTGTCACGTGACATGGAGGTCATTACTGCACTACTGATAGTGAGTGGGCAAGGCTTACATGTCTCCCAGTGGATAAGAGAACAGCCTCACTTTCGCAGCATAATTTCTATAGATAAAAAATAGGTTAACACATAGCTGGTCAGAATCTAATTACTGTTCAGTTTTAAATAGAGGTATTTTTTTGCTTGAGATTAATGGCAATGAATTTTCCAGGAAAAGCAACTATTGTTCAAATCAAGAGAGAGGTATGCTTTGTTTTATTCAGGACTTTGCATTTACTCACCGTTTTAGAAAATCACATCGTTTACATGTAACAATGCCACTACTGATATTTGAGTCGCTACACTACGGCAATGCTACCCTTATATATCATGTTACTTCTTTGACCCTCATTTCAAAATGTCCAACAGAAAGAAAAAGTGTCAACACTCTTCAGTTGAAGATGGTCTTCCTTCTCTTAAACCCAAACGAGCTCATTACATCAGTTACAAGCATCTGGATACAGGCAGTCACAATGTACTACAATATATACACCACCTCACAAAATCAGAGACCAAAACATCCCACAGGGCCTATGGGGAAAGCGGATGAGGAATGAGGGCACAGCACTCACAAACTTCCACAGGAACACGGTGAAGGAAAAAACAAACAAAATTGGTTGCAAGGTTTTACACACGCTCAATGGTGAGTCAACATGTACATACAATATACAACCCTGAGGGCTGCTGTGTGACTCTGGGAAGGGAAGGACCACAGCTCACAAGGAACCATGTGGTGGAGAAAGAAGTGCCGTCTGGATCAGAGGAGTGGTTGTCGCCTCAGATATGGGTGGAGTAGAACCTAAACTTTACAGAGGTGGCTGACTGAAGGAGAAGTCGTGCACATGAGAGTTCATGTTCTCGACAGACTCATGCCTCCTCTGTAATTTTCTTGTTCACCTAGTGCTTCTTAGGGGTGAGATCACAGGTAAAAGGCTCAGACCACTCCCTAAAATATCCATCACATTGGAATGAATTTAGTTTCAAGACAAATATGATAGCAGAAGTGACTGCAGTACTTCATTATGTCTCCTAGTATAGTTTTATTCTAAAATTACTTTCGTGCTCCTTTATGTTCCATTGAAGTCATCCCACTGATGTTTGGCGATGACATGGACAAGAAGCTGAAGTTATGTTTGGCATGCATTTCACAACAGTGCAAGTGGCATTACAATATATTTGGAACAAACAGGGTACTGGGTCTGAGAGGACTGAGAAGCTCTGCTCTAACCTACTGGTTGGCTGTAAAAGAATTCTGTCCTATGCATTTGTTGTTCTTCTTTACTGTGTTTGATCCATAGACTTGGTAAGTGTGTCTCCCACTGAGCCATTTATAGTGTTGAAGCATTTTTTCCAAGACAGGACCAAAGAAAAGAACTCGGGCATGCTGCTTGAAATCACATGCCAAGACTTCCAGCAACCCACATCTTAGTCACTCACTCAGTCCCCAAATCACCTAACCTTTTGTATCTGTCCATATAGCAAACGAAATCCCGCCCAAAGCATTCCTGGCTTTTAGCCAGCCCATAGTGCCTGCTACACTCACATGATCCTGCAGTTAAAATCCTCGCCAAGGCGAGAAGCGCACATCATCTAACTCTGCCAGAGAGTAGGAGCCTGCCAGCGCTCCTCTTAGAAAATGGCCCTGAATGGAAGCCAGTTCTCTACAGTCTGATCAGCCCAGGAAGTGTCAACAGAGCAATACAACACCTATTACAGTTTTTGTTTTTATTTGGTTTATATCTTTATATGGGGGGGGGGGATTTCAAGAGAAATGTGATTCTTTGATAGGATATACAACTCTCAAATCCAAGCACATGAATAGCATTTGAAAAAAACATGTCCCAAGTCCTACTCCAGATCCACCAAGGTAGTTTATGGAGGTAGGTTCTGGAAGATTGTATTAAAAGTCATTTGTGCCGGAGTTTCTGGTGTAGAGAAGTCATAGGTAGAAGCATCTGAATCACCACCTATTTCTTCAAGATATAAGTAGTTAATATGATTGAGGTGGTTAGAGGTGAGTTAGAGGTGGTGGTTTTAAAGCCACGGTTTTGTAACCAATAAGAGATAAGCATAAATCAAAGTACTGACTGTCATACATGGGCAGTGTTAGGATAAAGCGGTGCTCCTCAACTTTTTTGCATTATCACTACCTTAAACTCCAGCATTTTTAGGTACCTTTTATCCTACACTCACCCTCCCACTATGAAGTTTTATATACTATGTACTTATTTGTGTATATGTGTGTAGCTGTGCTTTATACATTAAAAGAAGAGTATTTTTGTCCTCTAAGAATTAATTTTTGCCCCATTTGGGAATGATTATGTCCCCATGAAGAATGCCTGTGACCATGGCATAGAGAAAGGATGGGGAAAGGGGGGAGGGTGGCTCATTGCCTGGGCCAGACAGGTAGGGCAGACAAGGAAGTGACATTTGAACCATGTTTTGTAGAATGTGTAAGATTTGCCATCTGGGAAATCTGGGGGAGGTGGTTCTAGGAGGATCAGCTTCCAGGCATGTTTGCTAAATGTTTGCTAAATTAGTCCAGAATGTGTTAGCTGGTGTGCTCTGAGATCTGCAGGTCCACAGAAAGTGTGGGGGATTTAAAAATACAAATTTTAGTACAATTTTAGTTACAAATTGACTCTTATAAGGCAACAAATCCTGAAGCCCTTTTGGGGTCGGGAAGTGCACAGGGAGCAGAAAGTGGGAAGAACACTGAGTTATTAAAGGTAGGTATTTGGTGCCTTTAATTCCAGCCTATGTCTCAGATGCAAAGGCTCCTGAGTAATAAATAATAGAGCACACTTTGGGCATAGTTCATTCACCACACTCCCAGACACATTTCGAATACCATTCAAAGTGAGTCGTGAAAGCTCTGATTAATATACAACACAGAGCTCACTCTATATACTCTCCAGGGTAAAAAATACTGCTGAAAAGCCAGTTCTTTTAAAAGCTGAGGATCTAACACCACCTTGTGAATGATAATAAATGGCAGGCTAAGCCAGAAGGTAGACTGGCCCTCTGTCTGGACCTGCGAGTTTTATATACACAGAAACACACACTCATTCTTCGGCCAAGAGAGCAGGACTGCCTTCCGGTGAGATAAGATTTCCTATGAGGATGCTGGTATTTCCCAATTCCAACTTGGTCAGAAATAGCAACCCAACTCTCATGGGTTATTTTCCTTTATTTTTTTCCTTTATAGCTTCCAATCAAACTATAGTAGGAATGTATATCTATTTGCTATTAAAATAATAAGGCAGTTATTCTTCTTAAGGTCAGATAAGTTTTCACATTCAAATTCTGCTGAACATTAAGAGGGAAAAGGCCTGGAAGGGGGACAATAAACGTTTTAATGAGAGAAGATCGACATGGCATCATGCCTCACTCTCCAACACAGATACAGAAACTTTACTATAGGAAAATGGTAACTCTACAACTAGGCAGCTTCAGAAGGATGCCATTTGGGACTTTCTAGAAAGAGGCATGGAGGCACTAGTTTTCAGCTAATTCCCCCCACCTCCCACCCCTCCTGAGTGGTTCGTCTGACACAGAAGTCAGCTGCTTGCTTCTTGTTTGTGATGTATTTTTCTGATTCGCAACAGCCTATGATGAAGCGGCTGGTACATTTGTTCTGCGTGCTCAACCATCAAAGAGCTACCAATCGAGTGGCCAGGGAATCAAATCAGGTGCTGTTTGTAAACACAACTACAAAGAACTGGAGACACAGTGTCACTTCACACTGTCACTGTCTTTCAGAAAGAGTTATCACACACTGTAGCTGCAGCCCCATTTTTCTCTGCTTTTTAAAGGACAGAATCTGTATCATCGCCACATCTCCAGCAGAAGGAAGTAGGCACCTCCGGTGCATATTTTGAGAAAGTGAATGAAAAGTGAGGACAGTCTGATTATACTACAAGAAGAGGATTCCTCAAGCATACAGGGTTATCTTACCCCGCAGGAAAGGTAGGTAGCCGGAAGGAGGGCAGGCACTAAACTACTTGCTAAAACTACCAAGAAAACCAGGAAAAACTCAATTCTCCAGCAAAATAAAATCTCCTGTCCAAAATAAAACACAACCTCACCACCTCTACCAAAGGATAGTTTTGTGAAGTTTTCCATACTGACAGTGGTCCCACACTTGCACCAGTTCCTCTGGATTAATGAGGTAGATACCTGGTTTCAAACTACTATAAGTGACGGTACTAACTGTGAGTATAGGTTAGATGCCACCAGGTCACCAGAAATGAGACACAAAAATATGGAAAAAGTGTAAAAGAACACAAAAGCCTATCAGGCACCCCAATAATCTCAGCCAATGAGTAATGCCTAGGGAGGTATTAGACTTAACACCGTTCTACTATAATCTACCCTGTTCAGCTTTAAAGAAAAATAATTCATGTGTACCACTATTTAAGGTTAAGACATATAGCCCAATGACATGATTTACATGCATTGTGAAGAGGCTCAGCAAATATTCACCATCTTCTACAGATACAAAAATGAAAAAATAGTTCTTCTTGTAATGAGAATTCTTAAGATTTCTCTCAACAAATTTCCTATAAATCGTATGGCAGCGTTAGTTCGTCATTGTATTGTACGTTATATTACTAGTATTTATTTATAACTGGAAATTCATAATTTTAGACCCTCTTCTTCCAGTCTACACCATAGCCCTACCCTCTGCCTCTGGTAAGTACCTGTCTGATCTCTTTTTCTATGAGTTGTTTGTTTTCTGTTTTTAGATTCCATATATAATGCTATCATACAGCACTTGTTTCTATCTTATTTCACTTAGCATAATACTTTCAAGTCCCACCTGCCTTGTCAGAAATGGTAGGATTTTCTCATTTTTATGGCTGAATAATATTCGTATGTGTGTGTGTCAAGACATTATTCATGCGTCATCAGTAGACACATATCTTAATAGCCACATTCACTTTTTTTAAGGCTAATGTACTTAGCAATGCTAGGGCTGACATAATAAAACACCACAAAGAGAGAGAGGCTTAAATAACAGAAATTTATTTCTCACAGTAATGGAGGCTGGAAGTTCAACATCAAGTTTGGGTTCTGGTGGAATGTTTGTAGAGGAATTGCTGTGTGCCACATACAAGGTGAGGAAGATACAGCAGGGTCCAAGACAGGTATAGTCCTTCCCTGGTCTCATGGAGTTTCTCACGCACTGAGAGATGCACTGAGCGCAAAACCACATGACTAATTTCAAACATGATCGTGGTAAGGAGGGTTTAAACTGTATTAGACAAATGCAATAAACATAAGCCCAAAACTACAACTTCTTGTGCAAATCAGGAAGCCTGGTGTTGTATAGGATGCCACAACAAAACTTACATGACTGGGCGAAGTCAGGAAGAAGGAAAACCCATCCTCAAGAAAGAAATGATGCTCTTACCCTCTGCAGTGACTACAGTTAGGATGCCATTCACCTGAACGAGTCCTGTCCAACACTGCATTTACTGTTTAATGGTCACTGGGGATGAATGACAGTTATGCAAGGTCATTACAACATTGTTTGTTGAAGAAAGGGCAGTCATCCAAGTGTCCACTGAAAGTGGACTCATTACAAGCATAGGGCACTTCCAGGGAGTAGTCAAAGAATGGCTAGAGCTATATGTAAATATGAACCTACATCCAAAAACAGGAAACATGGTTCCAAAAAATGAAGTGTAGAATGACAGATACTCTGTGCCTCCTGTCTTGTGGAGGAGTGGGATGCAGGAGTGGGATGCAGGTTCACGTAAACGTACACATGTCAGGGTCTCCACAGAAGAATATATATGGCATGTTGGGTATGACTGTCCCTGCAGAGCGGAGCTGGGAGTATGGTGGGCAGGGATGGTAAAGACATGGCACTTTTCATGACATGTACTTCACTATTTTTGGAAACTTGATTGCAAAGAGTACCTCCGGAGAAAAGGAGTATTAACCACTAATAGAAAATATGTTTTTCATAGTCTGTTCTCCAAGCGTGGTTCTGATGCACAGTGTCTTGATGCACAGCCATGAGGGACGAAGCATCAGATGGGGAGACACCAAGATTCAACTACTCCAGGTGGGCGGAGCTGGAGAGTAAGAAAGCGCAGGTGAGCAGCAGGGGTCCATGGGCTGTTGCTCACGATTTTGGAGGAGACACCTGGGGGCACACATGACTTCAGGTGGTCTATGGTTTTGAATGACGTGGATAAAATGGAGTTAACAATGAGAAAAGTATCCCCATTTCCAATCTTATTTTCATTCCTCAAATATAATCAAAGTCTCAGTTTGGATCAAATATGACTTGATGAGCTCTGAACACTCTCCTGGAGTTAGAATTTCTGAAGAGTGTTTTAATTCAATTGTACTTGGTTTTCACTCAAATCCTTCTTAGAGGAAGTGGCTCTGGCTTTTCCACTTACGGTCACCCAACAAAGCTTCCTTCTAAAATAAATGTATTAAATTTTAGGTTTAAGAAATAAGCCACTTTAAGTAACACTGTTAAGTAACACCAGAGGTCTGGGGAGATGCCAAAAAGCATGAATGTGATAGGTGACTGCCTGAAGTGAAGGAAGCAGTGACTTGAAAGAAAACCATTCACAGATGCGAGAAGTTGCACACTTTTGTGGTCACAATGACTGGGGGGGGGGGGGGGTTGTTGTTGTTGCTTTAATTTTCACTCCTCTGAACAAGGACTGAATGAAAATGAGGAAGATGTTTTAGGAAGCTGCAGTTTTTTTCTCCTCACCGAAGGTATTTAATAAGTATATCATTATTTCCTAGAGCTGACTCCTTGGATGACTGAGAATACTTAGGACCAAAAGCTCAGGCATGACCTCAGAAGGCCTAATTAAAAGTCTGATTCTTGCCCCAGTGCGTAACACTGGCCCTTTTGTTAGCATCCCATGAGAGAAGAAACACCTCAACTGAAATCACACTTTCCTGCTTTCTCTCTCTACAGTTCCACCACTTTTTCATTAGCTAATCCCAATTAGAACACATTTTTACGAAAGCCATAAATCTCAGTCACTCTCCAGAAGCATAAATTATATAGTAAATAACTATATGCAGTGTCTATCCTGAAAAATAACACCCCACTTTTTTTTTCTGGCAGTTTATGGGTTCAGAGCTGCTAAGTCATTTTGCATCTTGATATGATATCAGTCCCCTCCCCCTTCACCAATTACTTGTCTATAAAAGCAACACTTCTTTTAAGTCACCACCATCGCCCTTCTCTATAATTAAACACAATCAGATTTTGGGTTTTGTTCCTATTTGTGAGCAATTCACAGTCATGAGAAAGCTTGATCACTGTGTTAAACTCTACTTCTGCCACTGATGGCCAAGTAACTTGGGACATGCATACTGACACCAAGCTGTGCCAAAATCATCAAGTCAGGAGACAGACCTCATGGAATTTTGTTTCAGTAAATGAAGCCGCTTAATGGACAGATCTAGCACAGCACCAGGCAGAGAGAACGGGCTCGTTAATATCAGTTGCTCATATTCTATAAACAAAAGCAGTGACTTCATTTTTGGATCCTTGTGTGGTCAGCAATTGCTTAACCCAACATTTCATATGTTAAACTAATTAAAAGAAACATACTTTATCCTGTGATTGATTTCCAAACTCATTTATTGCTCATTTCTCCATGGTTTAATTTAATTAAATTGAGCAGCATATCAAATATTGATTTTAATAAAATCTTGATTAAGAGTCAAGCAATTATCAAACACAATTTTTCATACTATTCCTGCATTTCAATGGAACTATCCTGAAAACCGATTTACTTTTAAGATAAAGTAGTGATATATATATATATATATATATATATATATATGTCAAGCCATTGTCAGAAATAAAGAAAAATAACCCCTCACTCTTTTTATTATGAGAGATAAGCAGCAACATCTGACCATGGTCTTAAAGAACATTAATCCGATTTTTCATCTCATCTCCAACAAGTAGAGAAAGGGGGGAAACAGAATAAACATTAATTTAGCTTTTGCAATATTAAAAAAAAAAAGCTCCTATCCTACATTGTCCAGGGAAAGTAGAGATAAACAAGAACTAATACCATACCTTGTTTTATGTGCACAGAAAAATTTGGTCGCACATAAAAGTCTTTGATTGTATTAAATAGCCAGATACGTACCTGTATTCCAACTTAAAACAACCCTGTGGTGTAATATATGTACACAGACTAGTTCTTAAAAGAGAACATAATGCAAATGTGATGACATAAATTATCAGTAATATCATATAAGTAATTAACCATAAACATAAGACATTTAATAAGTTAAATATTTGGTTTGATAGTTAAGTGCCTGAAAAAATATCTAGCCAATAGCTATCACAGCAGCACCACCTAGAGGGTCCCCGAGAGTAACACAGGGTCATTTTGTCCAACTTGCTTTTCCTTCCTTTTCAGGCAGAAAAGTGCCAGCATCTTGGGTCATTTAAAGCACTTTTAATTATATCCACAGTATTTAGCATCTTCTTAAATCTTGAAGTTTTTAGGAAATAACTTAGGGACGTTGAATAGTCTCAAAGTTACAATGTAATGGGGCGAGAACCTGTTTTCCTCTGGAGGGGAAGCGGGCACTTGCTGTAAGCTGCTGCTTTCCAAACCCGAGGACATTAGGACTGAGCCAGGGCCCAGTGCCACTCCCTGCAACACACTCACTCTGTCCTGTCCCAGACAGGAAAGCGCCTCAGTGAATCAGACAGTTGGTAACACTGAAAGCCACAGTCCTGAGCTACTATCCAGCAATTACTTAGAAGAGTTGAGAAAGAAAGAACCTTTCTGTCAGTAAAACTGTTTACACCAGCAGATCTAGTAATTCCCTTCCTCTGACCAAAACAGAATCAAAGTTCTGAGGATACGGTTGAAAAAGAGTCAGAAAGTATTTCCCGTTTTTGTACCACTCATTCTCTCTTCAATTATAAGTCAGTTCTTCATAGGAACTGGCACTCTCCCTGTGTTACTTGGGTTCAGAATTTCAGACAACTTTACTGACTCAGCTGAGGGAACCTCACCTTAGCAGGTGACAGGCAGGCCTGTTCAACAAGGTCGAGCCCTGGGGGCATGTGAGGTGTGCTCACCTCCGTCGCCACTGGAGGGCGCTCTCTGCTTCAGTGAGAGGGCGCTGATTCACATTTTACCACATTTTACAAGGAGTTAAGTTGAAGTCAGAGTCCTACTGAGTCCACTAGCAAAGACCGTGAGGGGGCAGTGGCTCATTCATGTCAATTCTCTAAATTTCAGGTAATGTAGTTGGTCCCAATTTTCCAGAGGAATACTAGATTTTTACCTAGAGAAATTTCTTTTCCTATTCTCTAAGACCATAGCTAAAACCATACCAAACTGTAATAATTTGTTGTTTGAAACTACTACATTTTTTTTTACATGCTTTTCCCTCTATTCGCCCTCCACACCTATTCACTTAATGAGTGTCCAGTTCTCCTACAGCACACAGTTTGGATGTTACCTCCTCCAGGAAGCCTTCCAGGACTCCCCAACCTTTGTTAACCTCTTAGATGCACTAACTGCAACTCAAACACAACCCAGGAGAAGACCTATTACCAGGTGGAGAATTACTCGTTTATTAATGACACCTGCAAAACAGAACTAAGCCTGCCAAACTCAAGAGGCTGTTGTGAGGACAACTGAGACTGATGCTTGGAAATTGTGCCCAGCTAACAAAAATACAAGGTTATTCTGAGCTCAAAGAAGGGATGCAGATGACTGGGTCATCCAATAGCCATTAACCTTAGTTTTTAAAGGTCTGGGAAGGTTATCCCCTGACTTACATGCTCACACAGGCATAATTAGGAAATAAATTAGCTTAACATATTTTAAGTGGTAATCAATTGATCTTGAGAGGAAGGGTGCAGTAAAGGCAAAGAGCATAGACGGTTGTGTTTCTTTTACACACACAGTTGTAGAGCTGGGGATATGTATGTGGAGTGTGATAAATAAACATTTTCCAGCAATTTCCTTTGATAAAGTTCGTAGTCTTCATTCATAAAAACGTTTTACAAATTACTAAAAACTGGCAAAACACAGGGTTAGAACTTTCCAAAACTGACAAAAGACATTCAGGCCACAGTGTCAAAAGGCAGAATGAATCCCTAGCAGGATAAACACAAAGAAAATCACCCCTTTGGGATATGATGCCAAAAGCACCATCAGCAAAAGCAATGGGACATGAGACTACATTAAACAGAAAGGCTGCTTTCTTCACAGAAAAAAAAAAAAGTTAACAAAGGTAAATGACAAACTACAAAATGGAAGGAAATATTTGCAAACCACATAATATCACGTAAGAGATTAAAGATCAAAATACTAATGGAACTTACATTTTTATTGATTGAAAAAAAGGTATTTGCTGTCTCTAAAATGTTATCTATATACATACTATATCTCTGACTATTCAAATGTTCTCATACCTTTTTCTTTACAGTTTAATTTTTTAAATCCAATTTTAAAATTGTCAGAATTAAACAGACATATTTCTAGAGGACATCAGAAAAGCCACTGGTGGTCAGGGATGCAAATGAAACCACTAATGTGCACTACAGTGTATACAGACATTGAAAATATACTATAAAAATAAATTATGACAAATGTGACAATCATATTATAAGATATATATGTGTCACAGTAATATATACCTTTAAAGAATAAATCATCACATCAAATTTATTAAAGAAAACACACAGAATAAAGCTGCAATGTATGAGAGATCCAGTTTCTCCCCATCATCAGCACTTAGTATTGCCACTGTTTTTCATTTAGCCATTCTAATTGGTGTGTACAGCTACCTCATTGTAAATTTCAATCTGTATTTCCTTAATGGCTGATGATGTTGAATAGCTTCACTTCTTTCAATTGTATCACTTTTTGCTTTACACAGTTTGCCGCTCTACACTTTAGCGCATACATTTTTAGACTTGCTCTCTCTTCTCTGTATGGTAACCATTTTTTATTATTATATAATGTTTCTCTCTGTAGGTGGTTTATTTTCTTTGGTCTAAAGGCTATTATCTAATATTAATATAACCACTCTTACTTTCTTCCCATTAATGTTAAAATGACATCCTTACACTTCTCCAAAGAGGAAATGCAGATGGCCAACAGGCATATGAAAAAATGTTCAACATCACTCGTAATAAGGGAGATGCAAATTAAAACCACAATGAGATACCACCTCACCCCAGTGAGAATGGCACATCTTCAAACAACTAGCAACAACAAATGTTGGCGAGGATGTGGAGAAAAAGGAACTCTCCTGCACTGCTGGTGGGAATGCAAACTAGTACAACCACTATGGAAAACTGTTTGGAGGTTCCTCAAACTGCTAAACATGGAGCTTCCTACGACCCAGCAATCCCACTCCTAGGCATCTACCCAAAAGACACAAAAACACTGATTGAAAAAGATACCTATACCCCCATATTTATTGCTGCTTTATTTACAATTGGAAAAACATGGAAGCAGCCCAAATGCCTAAAAGTAGATGACCGGATAAAAAAGATGTGGTACATATATACAATGGAATATTACTGAGCAACCAAAAAAGAGAAACATGTCTTTTGCAGCAACTGAATGGAGCTGGAAAAGATCATGCTTAGTGAGATAAGCCAGAAAGAGAAAGAAAAATACCGGATGGTTTCACTCATAGCAGGAGTATAATGAACCAGGCGAGAAAATAACAAAAATAGTGAACAACCATATACCAGAGACATTTTGTGGGGGTAGAATGGGGAATGGGATCAAAAACGGGGGGGGGAGAGAAATGCACGGGATTATGGTGATGGCACACAGGTGACTTGGTGATGGGAAATCCGCAGGGATTACAATTGAGATGGAAAAAAAAATGTTCAAAATGATGTAAAAATAAACTTTTGTAATAAAAAAAAACGACATCCTTTTCCATTTTTCAAATTTTCTTCATGCCTATATTACTTACTATATTTTAAGTCAGTTATTTGTAGATAACATATAGCTGGGTCATATTTTTTAGCCCTCTTTGATCTCTGTCTTTTTATAGGTTTATTTTGACTGTATATACTTAATGTAACAATTCACATGCTAGAGATAGGGGACGCAATTCAAGCTCCCCACATGAACAACAGTGACACTGCTACAGGTGTGTGCAAGGAGAGAGGGATAACTAGTTCACACTTCAACTGGATGACCAGATCCCTCCTCAGCTTTCTGAAAACACCCTGATAGGGAGCGGGGAAGAGTTACAGTAAGGTGAGAACATAGATATGCTTGCTCCGTTTGACTTTTGCTAGTCTTTTTCTGAGGTTTTTGGCTACAATCAAGTGTTTCGTTTTGCTTTGCATTTTAATAGTTTCTATCTTGTTGGCTGACCTTTTCCTGTTTCTTTGGCTGGAGGATCAGTTTTTATTGGGACATTTTAAAATTTCTGTGCCAGTATTTCTGGGTTACCAATTTCTTTAGCTCCAAGTATTAAATACATGAGGCAAAAAGGAAAGCCAGGTAATTTACAATCATGTCATTCCTTAAGTCCCAAGGTCCCTGAGCAATCTGAGTGATTCTCTCCTTTGAGTCTTCTTGTACTTGTATAATTTCTAGGATTTTTAATTATATTTAGTGAAGGAATAGGGAAAAGTACATCTACTCCATCTTTCCAGAAACATAAATTACTGATTTTTTTTTACTAATTCTGATAATCTCTGTGTTTTAATTGGGGTGCTTAGACTATTTACATTTAATGTAACCATTGACGTATAAGGATTTAATTCTACAACCCATATTATGTTTCCAGATTTTTCCATTTGTGTTCTCTTCCACTGTTTGCCCTTTGCCCTTTTATATTGTTTGAATGCTTAAAACTCCATTCTAACTACTATGTGGTCTCACTATAGCTACCTGTTCACATGTGTACCGGTTGCCCTAGGAACTACACACCCCATTTGTCACCATCCACTTCTAATCAGTACTTGATGTTTCAAGTGGAATGTAAGAGATCCTTAACCTCAGGTAAGTCCCCTTGATGTTGTAGTTATTTTACATATTCCATTTACATACTTTAAAAACCCTGAGCAATGATATAATGTTTGCTTTAACAAACATATTTTGAAAACTAAAGAGACGGTGAATAACCATTACAGGGTGTAGGCTAAATTAAATTATCAGGCTTTTTTATGCCCTCCTGTGGCTTGCATGAATGCCTGGAGCTGAGAGGTGTGGGTGTGGGGCCTTCAATGGGCCCAAAGAGCATGGGTGTGCGCCTGGGTAAATGCTCACACCTGTGTCTAGAGGGGAGCAATAAAGGCAGCGGTGGCAGCATGCCAAGAAGGACCACTCTGAGGCGAGACTATGAGCCTGAGGTCACCAGAGAGAGCAAGCAAGTGCTCGGAGATTCCTGGGGGTGCTGGGAGGGTCATTTGCCTCCTAAGCCTTCCAGCCCTACCTGCCCGGCCTCCGCCTGCCTCCTCGCATGCCTGCCTGATGATGCCTGTGTACCGGTCTCCCCAAGAGAGCACTAAGGGTATGTGGAATCTACTGAAGACTTTCTTCAGCCATCTGCCCAAATCAACGGTGAACCTGCCCAGGGCTTGCCTGCACTATAGAGGAGTAAGAAAATTTCTTCCGATGATAAATATTTTAGACTTTTCAGGCCAAACAGTGTATCAGTAATGCTCAGGAATGGCCATGGGGAAGCTTCTGGGATATGGGCGGTGTTCTATTTCTTGATGTGGTTGAGGACTGCATGATAGTTTACTTTGTGGTAATTCATCAACTGTACATTTTACATGGTGATCCTAAACGTTAGTAACTCACTTACCTAACTTTTGTGCATCTAACATGTTTGTGTGTGTGTTATACCAACCAATGAAAGTAATTTTGGAACTTTACAGATAAGAGAACTTAAAAAAATAATAATAGGTCAGAGACCCTGTCTGTGACTACATTATCAGGAAACAGGAAATTTATTACTCGTGTCTGCCATTCCCTTTTTTGAACAAAAATTAATACCAAGAAATATTTATAGCTTGACCTCAACTTTAAAATACTGAGAATAGGGCCCTCCCTGGTGATACAATGGGTTGGAGCTCAGCAGTACGCAGCTGCTTCAGTGCAAGTTCAATCCCTGGCCAGGGAGCTGACTCACATGACACAGCAGATTTCTCCTGTCCACTGCTCCCCTCAGCAGTGTACTTCATTGATCTTCCTGTCCTGCTCCCCACTCTGTCTGGTGAATCCTCTCACCTCCCCTGGCCTGTACCCCAGTCAGTATACATAAAATAAGTAAATCTTAAGAAAAATAAATAAATAAATACCGAGAATATCTAATGAGTATATACATTGAGGTTAAAGATGAAAATTGTGGGTGAAATGAGGTTAGAGGTAGGTGAATTACATTAGATGAATATTCTAAGTGAATAATGGAACAGGGAACTAAAAGAAGAAAGGGGTAAAGTCCTTCAGTAAGAAAGTCATCAGTGCAAATTTTTCTTAGCGATGTCATAGAAAGGTAGGTTGGAAATTAGAGTTAAGAAGAGAGGAAAGAAAGAAGGGGGGAGAGGCAAATCAGGAGGTAAAGGGTAAAGATAAAGAAATATGAGGGTGGGAAAGGAGAGAAAAGGAATGAGGGAAGAGATGGAAGGACTCGGAAAGATGCAAGAGAAAGACATGGGTAAATGCTGCTTGGACATCTAGTGCAAGAAAGGCAAGTAATATTTAAACTTCACACCAACCTGTTAAGATGGAGTCTTTACTATTTAATAGATAAATGAAAGGTCTGAGAATTTATTTTACTCAAGGAAATACACCTACAAACATCAAGTTTTACTGCACATAACTCCAAATTCTGTTTGAGCTGAATTTATATTATGAGAAATAGACATGAAATATATTCAGTGGCCCAGGTTTTAGTATTTTAAAACTAGCAAGAACTCCAAAAACAGCTGTATGGCGGGGAGGTGGGAGGGAGAAAATCCCAGGAAAACTGAAGATGATGAAATTTCCCAGATTTCTTCAGCACAACAGCAAATTATCAGAGAAAGAGACCCCAAAAGAAAGTGACCTCACATTAATAAAATTAAATGTGAAGAATGACAAACTTTGTCTTCACGTGGCTCAAACTTTTGGGATCCTTTCAGAGTACTTGCAAAAAAGTATCACTCAATAAATCTTCTACTTAAGCTCAAAGCTACTTAGCACTTACTATGGATCAAAGGAGTAGTGAGAGGATGGGAGAAGAGACAGGGAAGGGAAGGATCCACATGGACCTGTTATGTGGCACAACGGAAACTTGGACACCAAGGTTAAGAAGAAGCAGGTTTAAGGGACCAGTGCCAACTCAGCAGCTCTGCATCCAATGGCTAAGCCGTGTTGGTAGGAAGACAGAACTTACATACACTTTTAGATTTTACAAAGTCTGGGTGGGTTTGCAGTGGCAGATGTCACATATGGCATGGCTACATACCAAGAACTGAGTTTTATAGCTGCATACGGGTCAGTAGTCATAGGACACCCTGACCCCCCAGGTCCATCCTACCTCATGGTGGTTCATGGTCGAACATGAAGCAGCATTCATCCCAGGAACTAAGTTGCACACCAGGAACTAAGGAAAAGGCTATTCCTCAAGTCTCCCAGGCTGGCCCTCCCTAGTGGCACAACAGGTTGGGATGCAGCACTGCAAGCTAGCCGCAGCTGCTTCAGTGCAAGTTCGAGGAGGTGACCCACATGGCACAGAGAACTTTTCTGTCTCGCCCACTGCTCCCCTCAGCGGTGTACTTCATCCACCTGCCTGTTCTGCTCCCCACTCTGTCTCTGGTGAAGCCTCTCACCGCCCCTGCACCTCTAGCCTATATTCCAGTTCTGTATGCATAAATAAATAAATATTTTTAAAATAATAGAAAATAAAAAGACTCCCAGGCTGCTTGTCTCATACCACCACGCTTCACACCCAGGACAGAACAGGGAATATGTCAGACACTACTGAGATCCTTTATGTAGCACAGCTCTGGATATTCATTATAGTCCCAAAAAGGCATAAAAATTAAACCAAGCTACCTCCAAGGAATAATTAGAAGTGAAAATCAATAAGGAGAAAATGGCTCATATTCTCCTCATTGATTTCCTGCACCGTGACTCAAACTTGAGTGTTGGTTGGAAGTCAGTTTGGCTACTTCTTATTACTTTTGAAGCAGTTGGGTACTCCTGTCAGTGCCTTTCACACTGCAGTCTTTCTTTGCTCTAATCACAGCTGTCAGCTATTGAATGAGCTTGACACCCTGACTCCAGAAACGAGGGGATTCACACGCCATGCATATGCAGTCCTTTCCTTCATTAAAGTTGATTGACACAACAGACACGGTGCACTGCCACTGATTATTATAGACAAAACAAATAGCAACACCAATCAAGTAGGAATCTTCTTGATCAGAAACTCCCAGACCACCCAAGGAGCAGTCATTACACAGTGAAGCCAATAATGCCTTAAATTACTGGAAAATAGTAGATATGAGCAATCAGTGAAGAGTCAGCTCTGTGTATACACACACACACACACGCACACACTTCTCCATAAGCTCAGCTGTCTATTCCATATTATTTCGCGGGTGCTCCATGCATTAAGTGACACGGAGATTACTCAACTATTGTAACATGACTGAGAAGTACATGTTTCTCATAGGAAAGTGACAATACCAGCATTACCACCCCCTACACAAAAGAAAAAATTTAAAGCAGAACTGAGTTACTGATAGCTTCTGTATATGATATCACAAAATGATACACACTGAAATGAAAATGATCTTAGCCCAAAAGCACCAAGTTCAAAATTGTTCTCGCATGTCCCTGACAAAGGCCTTGCAACATGTTGACGTTCCTAGCAGTAAGTGTGCTTATTGCTTATAACGGAAGCACAAACTGAACCAGTAGTACAGGGAGCTATTATAGCCTGGTCTCTATGGAGATGCCCTCCCAATTTGCAACTTCTATTTAATAATCAGTGTTTGCCCTCTTCAGTCCCCAGGCCTTTATTAATCCTCCAGTCACAAATGTCCTGTTGCATTTCACACAATAGCTGGTCTCTTTCTCTGAGGTAACAAAGATATTATCAAAAGATGAAGTGATTTCTCGCCACCCCTCACTTATTTTTAATGACATCTTCCTCCTTTGGTTCCTTGAATACTCAGTGGAATGCCCTGTTTTGGGAATTTGTAAACTCTCTAGCACCACCACAAGTAATTTTCAGTAACTCAGAAGTGTTAACCAATAATGACCAAAAAATAACAAACCTAATGGATTAAACAAAAATACTGGTAACTAAGCAAATCAACTGAACAATTTGATGAGAGTTTAAGAAGTAAAATGAACGGGTCCTAGTGCTTCTGGGAAGTAAGACATGAATTAATATATATAAATGTGATTAGTGTTCAATGCTGTAGAACACATTATTTTTTAATTTGAAAAAGTGTGATGCATATACACAATGAAATACTACTCAATGATGATCAAAAACAAACTCTTGCCATTTGTGGCAACATGGATAGTGTTAGAAGGGATACTGCTAAGCCAAATAAGAAGGAAAAACACTATTATCAGGTGGTTTCACTTATATGTGAAACAGATCATGAAGACAAAGCTTGCAAGCTGGTCACAGATCTGAGGCAAACAACACGGGAGGGTAGGGGAGGGGAGAACACAGGAGAAGATGGTGATGATGATGATTCTTAGGTGATGGGGTGGTGGGAGAACTAAGGGGACCATGTCTGAGAAAAGAAAGCAATTGCTGTACAAATATAAACACCGATGTAAGAAAATTAAAAACAAAAACAAAAACATGCCTATCAACACCGCTCAAGGCAGAGCTGTTGAAAGTATCGAGTGTCACATGGCAGCTGGATCTATTTACAACTAGCCACAGTGACCAGAGTCTGGGTCAGGTGGACTCCTGTCCTGTTCACGTGCTGCCCCCTCCAGCCTCTCCCTGGCATTTATCACACTTTGATAGTACACCAGTCCAATTTTGCTTGTCTCCCCAGTTTAGTGTGCACAACCCCAGACCCACAAGGAAAGCCTGGTAGTGGCAGGTAGCCATGAAATTGCTCTTGAATGAGGAAGTGGCTGTTACTTTTTCATTCAGGAATGAAGGAATAACTGCAGTAAGGCCCCAGAGAGGCCTACAATCCCCCAACTCTCGGCCCCATGACCCCACCGGGAGAGTACCCCAGGTGAGCGCCCGCCCACGCCCCAAGCACTGCCCTCGAGGCCTAGAGCATCGGAGCAGCTCTGCTAGGGCGGAAGAGCTCCGCAGGCAGCGGCCGACCCGCAGGACGCAGGCGCAGGCATCCAGTCTTCCGGAAGGTCACTTCCTCCCCTGTCGCCTAGCAACGGGTGGAAACACTGTTGACACCTCCGAGCTGCGGTGGCTTCGGACTGAGCCCAGAGTCGCGCCGCCGGCGCCATGGTAAATCTGGGGCTTCTTTCTGATACCTTGGTCTCCGGGCGCCCACCAAGGGGACCTTCGCTGCCGGTCCGACACCGACAATTCCTGGGGTTTCTGGGGTCGCAGGGAGAAGAAAGGGTGTCTTGCAGGGGGTGCGGAGGGGTAGAAGACCGGAAAGGTATCTAGGTGAGTTGCTTTCCCGGTGGGAAGTTTTTAGGGAGGGAGGGGGCTGTTGAGAAAGGAGAAGGGGCTGGAGGGATGTAAGATCCTGCAGAGGGTGAGGGGAGGATGAGCGATCTCCACAGCAAAGAAAGTTGTAAACTGAGAGGAGGAAAAGCATCCTGTGAGGAAGGGACAGGATCTGGAGTGCAAGAGGGTGTAGAAAGGGGAGCAGGCGGAGAAACTGAAAAGACGGAAGGAAAGGAAAGAGAAAATGGGAGGAGGGAGGAGAGCAAAAGTCATTGCTAAAATGGGAGGGGGGGTATGGGGAAGGTTTGGAAAAAAGCAAAAGTGTTTTAAGAGAAGAGTGAAAAGAAATGAAAGTAGTGATGAGGGTTAAGAGATTTTATTAGGAGGGTTCAGAAATCAGGAAAAGAGAAAGCCAGCAGAAAGGGAAAAGGAAGGGCAGAGAGCCTTTTAGAAGAGAAGTAAAAAAGAAAACATCAACAAGGGCAGTGGTTGTCTGCCTTAAAGATGCAAAAATGCAATAAAGTATTGTTACCTATACAGTTGTTACATCCATGCATAAGATGGTCCAAAAATACCAATGAACAGTACACCTGAAAAAGTTACATCCCTTCCATTTTTTTCCCCCAGCTTTTAGCCTGTATCCAGGAGAATTCATCTGTCACTACTTGTAATCTGTCATTTGGAAATTTTGATTTTTCACCTGAAAATCAGATTCAGGCTCAGGGCATAGATAAAATATTCAGAACAGAAAAAAAAAACATAATTGGTACACAAATGCCTGAAATTCAGAAAATACCTGGTACTGTGGAAAGAAAGAAAAAGGAGTTGTTCCTGTCTACATGTGGTGCGAAAGAAAACTTTGTTTTTGTCTAAAGTAACAAGTATTCACCTGTATGATGTTGAAAGAGAAAAAAAAATCACAGACCATCATTGAGAAGACTTCAGAATTCTGTCTGAATTCAGAATATCCAGTGATTACTCAGTCATGAACAATACGTTTGTTTGAAAAGACATTATCCTTAAATTTAACATTTGTACAGAGGAAACAAGTGCATTAGTGTATGTGTATAAGATTCAAAGAATTATGTAGAACTGGAATTTTTCATATGAAGATGGAAAGATCAATAAGTAAAAGACATTGGCGAAAAGATTTCTGTTCAATATCAAGAATACTGTTCCAGCAAATAAACACAGATAAAAATGGAGTAAGCTATAAGCTCTGTCTCTAGAGGACTTCAAGCAAGAGATTGGTCAGGACTGTGTGAAAAGGTCTTACACAGGCTTGAACGTAAGACTTAACACTTTCAAAACTCTCTTACAAAGAAAGGAGACTGTTCCTGAGATCGTAGCATCTAGTATCTTAGGTTAAGAAGAAAGGGAAGTAGGTTTCTTTCTCAGTATTATTCTGTTTAGTATTGAGGTCACTATCAAGGTCTTATTGGTTAATTTCCATCCTGATCTCTTCCAGGCAGAGGTGGAAGAAACCCTAAAGAGGATCCAGAGCCATAAAGGAGTTATTGGAACAATGGTTGTAAATGCAGAAGGTAACTTTAATCCAGTATGCCTTCTTTGATACACAGAGACCACCCAAGTAGCAGTCTGTTATGGCACACCTTAAAACAAATATCTCAGAATTTGAAATCAATTTTTTTTATATTTTAGCTGTACAGCTACCTTATTTAGTTATTAGACATTTGTTGAGTATTGTTACATGGCAAGTATCCTGCTGAGAGAAGAATGAATAAGACATGTTCAGAAATGCCTATGAATTCCTAGAAAACACCATAGGTAATATAATTTTTGAGGCTTTGGTAGCTCTCATGTTACACTTTGAGAATACCCAATAAACCATCTTAGTGAAGCTAATGACAATATCATAAGCAGTTTATACTTTGTTTTAACATTTATGTAAAAGGTACAGAGTTTTAGTCTTCACTTTAAATAAAATTGTTTCTTTGTCATATTTAATAAAAAATATTTGAGAGTTAAGTTACATATTATTTATAGTATATTCTTTGTGGATATACTATATGAAAAGTCAATACATTCCTGCCTATGAAATCTGTAGACTTACACCACAATTTTCTTCTTTCTCCGCAATCCTGACTAACAACCTGTAAAGCATTTTCTTTGCATGTGCTGTACACTCAGCTCTGGTGGCAATCTCTTAAAGACTCCTGCCAATTTTACTGCTACTTCAGGCATTTGAAAGGGCAAGAGGTACCACAAATCCCAGAGCATTCACTGAAATAAGAGTAGCTATTTCACATAACTCTGTATAACCATGAATTTGGCACTTTGCCAATGTAGTGCTTGGCAACAAAACTTCGCAGCTAATCATTTTGGAGCAAATCCATCAATAAATATTTATTGAGCAACTACTAAATGAAAGTCTGTTAAAGCTCTAAACTTCAATCCCTCATCTTTAAAAATGGGAAGTAACCTACTGAGTGTTGTGATAATTAAGTGAAATAATAATTGTCAAGTATCTGGCAAAATACCCAGCATTTAATAGAATTATAATTAAATAGTTCTGAGTATGTGGGAACTTTTGATTTGCATAGATAAAGCATTTGACTGTTTTGTAAGATAATAAACATAATGCTAAAGAAGATATAACACATTCAGCCAACCTGAGTAATCAGGAGGGAGAGAATTGAAGATCAACCAGGTAAATTAAGAGCTATGTCTAATATTCCCTGGAAATAATCCAGCACTAGTTCTGCAGAAATTAAGGTCCAGCTATCTGCGTAAACTATCACACTCCCTAAGATGGGTTATCAGCCTGACTTTTCATAGAGGGGCTATATTCATTTCCTTTCACTACCATTACAAATTACCACCCACTTGGTGACTTCAAAAATTAGAAATGTATTCTCTTGTCATTATGGAGACTGGAAGTTGAAATCAAGGCATCAGCAAAGCCAAGCTTGCTTTGAAAGCCCTACAGAGGGATGTGGCCTTGTCTCTCTCCCAGCTCTCGATGGTTTCTAGCAATTCTTAGCATTCCTTGGCTTGTAAGACACATCACTCCAATCTCTGCCACCATTGTTACATAGCATTCTCTTCTTGATATCTATTTTCTCTTCTTATAATGATCCAATTAACTGGATTAGGGCCCACCAAAAACAGTGTGACCTCATATTAATCAATTACATCTTCAAGGAGGATTTCCTATTTCCAAATAAGGTCAGGGTAGACATTTACCTGTGACACAAGAACAATTCATCTACTGTGTTGCTTTGGAAGATCTTAGTTTAAAGGCCATATCCTGGCAACAATCAGATGTCAGATAAATAAACACACCTTTTGATCTGTAATTCCACTTCTAGGAATTTATCCTAAAGAATAATTAAGATTTAGGTAGGAAAAAATTACTCGCTGAGACACCACATTTAATGGCAGTAAATAAATAAGACAAACAAGTACATCTGTCCAGTAGTAAGGGAGAGTTTAAATTATATAATGTTTCTTCAAGAAGCATTACTGTATTTAAAATTAAATAGCTGAAAAACATTGATAATCATGGAGAACTATTCACAATATCATATTAAAAACAGGAACAAACAGTAGCTGGCACTTTATAACTATATATGTTATATTTACATTCATACATACATACATTTATATATGGACTGAGACAGAGAAAACCAGGTACACACAACACATATAGAATAAAAGGGCAGGACGTGTTATGAGATATGTTACGGTGGGGTGAAAAGTGATTTTTATTTTCTCTTCCTGTTATTTCACAATTAGCACTTCTGCGACCAAAAAGCAACAAAATATTTTTAATGCCTATTAGCTTCCTCTGGTTCATTGCCACGGGGATAAGGTTGTCTTTGGATTCAGAGCACTTTTCAGATAGACAAAATAGCCAAAATTATAAATGAGGGGCTTATTTTTATGGTCAGATTGTTAATAACCAGAGTGTACAACAAGAATGTTTATTAATAGCTTATTACCAAACTAATAAATTACTCCTTTTCAAGAGCATACTCAATGTTATGAGAAAGTGACATGCATTATACCTTTACAGCCTTCAGAAGTCCTGAAAATTCTAATACTAAAAATTCAGCATTTAACTAAGATAGTACTTATGTTTTTGTTCTCACATTTTATTTGCAGTTAGTTATTCTACCAAGTTTAAACATTCAGATCTCGCCATATGCCATATTACACAGTGTCCAGTGTCTTTTGATTTCACCAAACACAGACTTCATATTATTGATAACAAAGTAGACATCACTTTAGCCTGATGCAAGTGGTATAGATTGTTATAAGAGTAGATTTTGTCAACATGGTTTTATAAATAAGTTTGTTTATATTTGTTTATAGTATTACAGCAATGATAACTGAATTAGATATAGAGGAATATTAATTATATATAAATAGAGAAAATGTGTAACATGTTCTCAGGCAGTCATACCTACCACATATTTCTTATGAATTTACACTTGATTTCTGCAGGTCCTTAAATTTAAATATTCTTGACATTTCTAACAATCCATCATTTGAATTGCATTAAATTTTATCAGTCATCTAGCCAATTCCTTTCATTTTTGAAACACAATTTATCAAGCAAAGTACAAGTGTATAGCTGGCAAGTACCAGCTTACTGGAATCATAAAGAGTTGTATTTTAAAGTAGTGCCATAAATTCTGCAGTATCAAACTCATAGTCTTTGTTCTAGGAGTTCCATTTTAGGAATTTAGCCTACACATATAAATGGTACACACAAGGACATATTCTATAACTTTATTTATAAAAGTCACAGTCTAGGAACAGCATAAATGCTCACCAGGAGGTTGTATTAGTTTTGTGTATTACAAAGCATCCATTAACATGAATGACCTAGCCTTTTGTACACTGAAATTCTCGCAATTGTATTAAATTAAAAAAAAAAAAAAAGGACAGAAAAGAGGATGGTTAGGATGGTTGCAATTAAAGAATACAAACACAAACAGGGTGGTGGAGACAGAATTATTTCTGGTAGGCTACCCAAGAAACTGGAAGCAGAGGTTACCTCTTAGAGGAAAATGGATGAATTTTATACCATGTGCTCACATTACTTCTTAATAAGTTACTTTGTAATTACCTTGCATAGTACCAAGTAAAAACTCAATGAATATCTGTTGATTGATTTTTTTAAATGTCTATAACTGATGCAAAAACTCCAAGAGTTTCCACAATATGCACTTATTATTCAGAAAGGCTAGCTGTATTATTTATTGACTTGGATCATGAATAGACTAGCTAAATAGGCCTGTGCATCTGATTCATAATCTTGTCATCCATGCTTTAAATAATTTATTCTGGTTGTATTTCTCATTTTGACACTGAGCAATGCAGGTTTTAGAGGTAGTCACTATTCAGGATGCAAAATAAAACTGCATCAAAAAGAGCTCTTAAAAAGTTTTGTGTTTGTATGGGTGATTTGGTGATGGGAAACCAAGGGGATTGCAACTGAAATGGAAAAATGCACAAAAATATGTAAAAATAAACTATTATAAAATAAAAAAAAGTTTTGTGCTTGTTACTTTTCAGTTGCCTATTGTTAAAGATGCAGGCCTTGTAATGTTTCCTCAAGTATGAACGGTAACTGACTTCTAGAAGAAAGGAAGCCACCAAACACTGACTCAGAAATTATCAAGGATTTATAGTTTCATATTTCGTATACATTGAATAGGTTTTCCTGTAAATATTGTCCTCTTGTTTAACAAGATCTGTTCTGGAGATACTGGTCTTCATATAAGAACAATAAATTAGTCTATTTCAAAGTTAAAATTGAGACTCACAAAGAATTTTTAATAGTGGATAAAATCCTCAGTCTGTAACACAGTTCTACTCTTGAAATGCTCATCTTGCATAATGGTTTCTGGAACTACATTCTCTGAGGGCAAGCCAAAAGCCCCCGAGACTCCTTTATTGATTGGCCTTAATTCAGGTACCTGAGGAATTTGACAGCAATCTCAAATTCATCTTCATATATCCCCCTAAATAAAAGGCACATTTGTAAGTCAACTCTGTAATTCCCTGGATGTCTGGTATTTCTCAAAATAATACGTCGGCCATCTCAGATTAAATACAATCCATGTAAAATACCTAGCACACCCATTACACAATAAGCCCTGAGTGCCGGGCGGGTGATCCGAATATAGCTAGGCTGATTTGAACTGAATTGAATTACACGTGCATATTTGTCTGGCTAGATTTCTCCAGTTAAATTAATAGGTTCTGTTTTAAACTCGTGTAATGGAACAATATAGCACAAGTAGCCAAATTTAATAATGCTTAAACCAAGAATGAGCGCAAACCAGGGAATGCCCAGCAAAACTAGTGTCATTGTTGCTTATACAATTTTTCTGATATGCAATTAAAGGTTTGCAACATACAGTATGAGGAGTTATGAAGCCATTTTGAAAATTCTGGCTGATATATTCCATAGTATATGCAGTCATATCCCTTCCTATTTCTAATTTCAGGGAAGAACATTCCACCATGTCACACACAGACTAAGTATTTCAAAGTTGACTTTCTGTAGACAAGATGCTTGGAGGAAAGCATTTTATATTATAGTAATAACTAACTTAGTACTGAAATTATCAAATAGCTTCCAAAGTACTCAGAAGTGAATACATTTATATACACACATACCACACATATAACAATCCAAAATAGAGTGATTATATTATGATATATCCATCAACTAACAGGGTATACAGCCATTAAAAATAATGTTGATAATGTTAATAAAATGGCACCAATGAAGGCATCTTATATGCTGTCATTTAAATGAAATAAAAAGTCACATTTTTCATAAGTTTGATACAACTATATTTTAAAATCCTGTGGAGACAAAAAGATGGGAAGGAAATAAAGTTGTTAGCAAAGAGTGACATCTGCCATCACTTTTCCTTCATCTGTTCATACTAGCAGAATCAGTATATTCTAATATTTCTACAATATGCAAATTACTTTTATAATAGGAAAAAATTTTCACCCAAAATTAAATCTCGTAACAGGCATTCCAATCCGAACAACCTTGGACAACTCAACAACAGTTCAATATGCAGGTCTTCTTCACCAGCTGACAATGAAAACCAAGAGCACAGTCCGTGATATCGACCCTCAGAACGACCTAACTTTTCTCAGGATCAGATCAAAGAAACATGAAATCATGGTAGCACCAGGTAATCTGGCATTTCATTTCAAATGGAAAGCTGCCTTCCACTTTACTGGTTGAAAGTTTTGCTTTAAAGAATGGGAAGTCCTATTTTAATCAGCCACATGACACACAATAGTTTCAAATACAAAATGAAGAAGACTGAATCTGACTTCCAACCTGAAAATTCTGTGACATGAAATTGTATTTCTCCCACCTTGCAACAACTTAGGAATTGTAGGTCTCATTTTAGGTGAACTCATTATGCCCAAAGGGATAGATAATATAAGGGGTATAAAATGCCTAGCACACCATTACACAGTAAGCACTGAAGAGTCAGAGGCTGTGAGGTCTTATACCCTCCTGCGGAGAACAGCACGTCGACCCAGCCTACCAAAGACAGCAGCCACAGAAACACTTCTTTCCTTGTTAATAGATGTCAGTGAAGAAACAGGACTCATACTCCTCATTGTAGTCCAGATCAAACTCCTTGATAATACATCTATAAAATCTTCTCACCCTGGCTGCACGGCAAAATCTCCTGGAAATCTTTACCAAAAATATATATATATTAAAAAAAGAACACAGCACAACAAAACCTTGATGTCTGGGACTCTGCCCCTGATGGATGAAATCAGAAGCTCTGGGGCTGGGTCCCAGGTAGGTATTTTTGAAAGACCAACAGTTTGTGATGTGCGACTATGGGGGTAAATTTGGTCTACACTAGGTCTGCATGACCCTTGAAAGGATAAAGCAAATTAGCTAAAGTAATTGTTTATGAAATCAAATTTTTAGATCCACTAACTTTGTTCACATTGCTCCACAGATAAGGAATATCTTCTGATTGTCATCCAGAATCCATGTGAATAGACCCGCTGGAGCCAGCTGTGTCCTGTGATGCTGGACTGAAAACACCCAATACTTTAACAACTCCTAAGATTATATTCCAATCAACCTCATCTTTTTTGGACATTCTGTCACATTTAAACTATCCCATATGTCTTCATTTTGTCCCTTTGAATGTATTAAAAGTTGTGGCTTAGCTATTTCATAGATTCTGGTATGTTTGTCTCCTTTATTCTAATACAGCAAGTGAAGGATTCAAGTGAGAAGGTGGCCTTTCATGCAGGGGTGCTTTTAGCCTGGAAGTAACTGGCTCCCAGAATTGATATACTATCATTCTGTCCTCTTTGTTAACATGCCACAGGGGTGATGAGGGAAATAGAAGTCCCAACCCTCTGATGGCTGGACGCCTGCCTGAGTTACATGAGGTCTATGGAAGTCCAGAGGCAGCCTGGGCCTGCAGCAGAGCTCAGCCTGTGCCCCCAGGCATTGCAAAACCCTCACACGGGCCTGAAGGAGCAGGAGTGGGTCTTGGCCAAGAGTGCCTATTTCAACATTTGACTACATAACTCCAGAGGGCATTTATCCACATTTCAAACATTCAGAAAATAATTAAAGTCATACAACAAATATAACAGATTTCCATGTCCTCAAAACCCAAGAGAATAGATGTTCATGTTGTGCCACATCTGCTTTATAACCTCCGTTTTCCACATTAAGTCTTTATTTTTAAAACACAACTCACATGACACTGTCGCTTATGCCCACTGCCCAGTTTCTGCGCAAGGCAGCACCTTTCTCAAGACCACAGTACAGTATCACAACCAGGAAGTGACACTGATTCCATCTAGGAACATCTCCATGCCCACCAGGGCTACTCATGATACCTTGTGTAGCACCTAGCCTGAACTCCCTGGCCTCAGAACCTACTAATCTGTCCTTAATTTCTCTAATTCATCGTATCACGAAAGCTATATAAATGGAAAGGCACCATACATAGTCTTTGGGGGATGACTTTTTTGGCTCACCCTAATTCCCTCGAGATTCATCATTGTCAATATAACTGAAGCCTACTCTCCCCCTGGGTGCCTCAATCTCTCTTCCCCAAAGGATTCAGAAAGAACAGGTACCCCCACAGGGGCTTAAAGGGGTCACACCTGAGTTCCCACTGCTATTCCACAGCAAGCAGAAGAGGGGCCTAGTGACAAGAAGTATATTAGGTCCACCACACCCAAGCCCCCAGCTTGCATCCTACAAGCTTCCAATGTAAACAGTGGTCCGAACAGAAAGGAAGCCTCTCTGGTTGAAGGAGTTTACCCTCCACATGAGAATGGAAGAGACAGAAGGGGGTCACAGATGAAATTCCCCAAAGACGCAGAGAAAGAACAGAGGCCGCAGTCAAACATCTAGACCTGCAGCAGACCTCTCAGCCCCACAGCCGAACTCAGGCCTCGTGGGAGGCGTGCCCACGTGCCCTCCAGGTCGTGGCTGTGCAGCTCCAGGTGGAAATGTGCTCCAGGGCGGTTAAGAAGGGAGGTCGGGGACCCTCCCTGAGTGGCTCAGTGGGTTAAAGTGCAGCACTAAGAAGCTAAACCCATTTCAGCATGAGTTCGATCCCTGCCTGTCCTGGAGGTGACCCACATGGCGCAGCAGACCTCTCCTGACCCGCCCGCCGCTCCCCTCAGCAGTGTACTTCGTGGATCTGCCTGTTCTGCTCCCCACTCTGTCTCTGGTGAAGCTTCTCACTGCACCTGCACCTCTGGCCTGTACCCCAGTTCTGTATGAATAAATAAATCTTTAAAAAAAGAAGAAGAAGAAGAAGAAGAAGAAGAAGAAAAAGTAGGGAGGTCTGGGAGGCAACAGACCTGGGTTCTTCATATCCTTGCTGTGCCATCTGTAAGCAGTGCAAGCTGGGAGGCCTAGTCTGTGAAAGGTAGTGATAAGGGAACCGCCCAAGGTCGGTTTGTGCTGGTGCAGATAAAGGGCCATGGCCCAGTGCTGCAACAGCATTCACTTCTGCTGCCGCTGCTGTTGCAAGTGGCTGATGAGAGTGGCCAAGACGCAAATAAATATGGCTTCTGGGAGTGGCCCTGAGGTACCCCACACCTCCATGTGATAGCCCTAGCTGTAAGCACCATGCCAGCTGAGGCCCAGAATTCCAAGGCGGCGGCTGCCTCTGTCGCCAGGTAGAACAGAGCAATGGAGAAAAGAGCTGAAAAGACAGGTGTGAGGGGCGCTCAACATGCACAAGGAGTGAAGGGGAGAGGGGACCAGGATGGAGGACCGAGGCTGCGGCGCACACCTGACTGCCAGGCTAACTTCCACTCTTTATGCTAAGAAACTTTGAAAACCTGAAGTAAAGAAAGAACAGCACAATGGATGTCCACATAAGCTTCACCTACACTCCCCAACTCTTAATATTTTCCTTTGCTTCATCTGTGTGTATAGACATAAACATCCATAACTGTAACATCAGTTCTATGCTTAAGAAATTTAAGAGAAACACGGTATTACCTAATATGCAGTCATACTCAAATTCCCCCCCATGGACGCAATAATGTCCTTCATAGCTGTTTTAGTCCAAATCCAGAAGCCTGTCAGGCTCACATGTTGCATTTGCTTACTGCACCTAGGTTTTCTGAACTGTTTTTAGAACCCCTGATTCTCTCTCTTCTCCGCGTCCAGATGGTATGATCCCCAGAGCCTCTCCTCACAGGCCCCAGATTCAGCTGAAGAGCAGGTCTTGTTCACAGTGACTTCCCTTTCAGTCCTTGCCATGACTAGGCACACCAGAAGCCCCTGAGGTCTGGGTACTATTTACAAAGCCCACTCACTCAGGGATAGCGTCAGCATGTATGGACAGTTTCCCACATAAGAATGTTTTAGCATCCAAAGAGCAAGGAGAACCATTATTGAAGGAGAGAACCATAGAGATGATTTACTCGACCCCTTACTTTCACAAGTGAGGATTTCTCTGGGCGTGGGATTAGAGGACTTTCAGGAGCCAGGTATGTGGGTTTGTATTAGGCTGGTCATGCCTACTGAATCAGTGTTTGGGATCTTATTAGGACTCATATTCTCCTGAAACCCCCATCCCATGCACTCCAACACAACACTGTCAGGAGGTACAGATGAGCCTATTGTTTTTAAATGTGCCAGAGATAACCTCTGGTTCCCATGCCCAAACCTGTCATCTCCCACAGGTCCTCAGCCCACCCAGGGCTCATCAGCAAATGCATGGCTGAGAGGTAAAGCCACTTCCTTCCTCCCAGCCCAGCCATGTGAGATGTGGCAGGTGCAGACGACATGGTTGCAAATGCTAGGACTCTGTGTGGACCCCTGCAAGGGGAACACCTTCCCACCCCACCTAGCAGGGCGCTCTGTGGTGGTCACGCTGCACCTCTGCACCCAGCAGAAACTGGGATCCTTTGTTGGAGATGGAGAATGTGGCAGCAGCAAATGCAGAACTAGAGGCAAAGACAGCGAAAGAGGATGTGATCTCGGGGAGTCTGCACCACCCTCCCTGTCTTCTAGCGCACAGACATCCACACTCCCCTTCATTCATATCAGTGTAGTTAATTAGTTCCAGCTATAAGATGTCTGGTCCTACAGACTAAAGATCCAGACCACAGCAAGCCAAAAGTAAAGCTTTCATTTCCTATGAGAAGTGAAAGCCTGCTCTCTTTGGCGCCACCCCTTAGTTCAGTTTGCTATAACTTTTACCTGAATAGGAGAGCTGTTTGCAAAATCTCTGGAGGAACATATCCCAAGCATAAATATTAATGCTAATGAACCTGGAGAGGCCAGCTTAATAAAATAGATGAAAATGCACTTACACATCATTAGCATTATGAGCTCCCCAATCTTCATCTTTGACTAGCAGGACCGACCCAGCACAGGACAGAGGAGAGCCTGCCTGAGTTCCCACAGGTGCCAACCTGTCACAACCCCCTCTACAGGTATGTTCTGGCATGTGAACTAGACCACCTGCCCTCCACAAAAGCTAGAATTATACCACCAAGGTTTGGATCGTCCCTACCTTCTTAGTCTTTGAAAAATTACAATCAGTCTCAATATGCCTTTGACAGGTGACACAGTATCTTCATTCTTAACATTGGGAAATAATGCAATGCCTTAGACCAAGAGACTATAGCATCATTCACAGGACTAATATTTGGTCATATAATTCCCACTTAAGAGTGGATCTCGGCCCTCCCTGGTGGCACAGCGGGTTAAAGCACTGCACTAAGAAGCTAAAGCCACTTCCACATGAGTTCGATCCCCGCCTGCCCTGGAGGAGATCCACATGGCGTGGCAGACCTCTCCTGACCTGCCCGCTCCTCCCCTCAGCAGTGCACTGCATTGATCTGCCTGTTCTGCTTCCCATCCTGTCTCTGGTGAATCATCTCACCCTCTGCATCTCTGGCCTGTACCCCAATTCTGTATAAATAAATAAATAAATCTTAAAAAAAAAAAAGAAGTGGATCATGTTTAGGAATCTAACAGAGCTTTCAGACTGGTGGTAGTATCTCCAACCAGTTACCTTAGATAAGTTGGTATCTCAAATCCTGGAAATTATGAGGTCAGAACGCTCCCTTCATGCAAAATCACCTATAATAAGGACACTGAGACATCACTTTAATATTTGGAACATTGGGTCTCCCTGGTGGCACAAGGGGTTAAGTCTCAGTACAATGAAACTAGTGGCAGCCACTGCAGCATGAGTTCGATCTCCAGTCAGAGAACTGACCCACATGGCGCAGCAGACCTCTCCTTTCCTGCCTACTGCTCCCCTCGGCTATGTATTTCAGTAAATCCATCTGTTCTGCTCTCTACTCTGTCTCTGGGGAAACCCCTCACCCCCTGCCCACACACCTGTGGCCTGTACCCCAGTTCTTGTATGCATAAATAAATAAATCTTTTAAAAGATATACTTGGGACAGTTAAGGTTAGTCACTGTTTTCCCACACCAGGTGTGACATAGGAGGGTGGCCATGCCCTGATCACAATAAAAGACAACCTCCATACTCTGCCCACGCTCCCAGCTGGGGAAACCAGCACTCATTTCCCTTCCGCGTACATGAACTCAGGATCCCCTACCTAGAGACCATCAATCTTGAGGAGGCCTACTCCATACAGAGTTGATTTTTAAATTCTTTCGCTAGCCAACTTTACAGCATGAGACACAACACAGTGCAGCTGAGAAAGAGAGAGGCCCAGTTTGACCCTGCAGCTGCTGAGCGGGGTCCATGATTACTCACCCCTCAGTTTACTTACTCACAAACATGAAGGGTGCCCCCACCCAGGACCCTACACTCTAGACTCCACAATGTGGCACACAGATGCCAATTATTATTATTCATGATAGCAACAGCCACAATACACACCCAGTTTTAGGGATGCAAGCCATTTAATACATTTCACTGTGGCCTTCTCTCATTTTAACGATAACATAAATAGATTTAAGGAGTTGTCATCCTTCTAGGTACATAATTCTGTGTGATACCTTTATGAGTTTAATAAGCATTTCCACATTGCAACCAGGGTTTACACTGATTTTTCTTGATATTTGCATGCAATTCCATCAAGTTTATCAGTGGTGAAAACTTGGCCCTGTCAGCGCAATGAGAGATGGTTGCTTGGTATTTAGATTGGCAAAAGAATCAGAGAAAGTTCCCCTGAGACTGACCCTCTGCACAAATACACAGGGAGCTGGGGGCACCATCTTCACCACCGAGGAGCCCACTCTCAGAAGGAAAGCAGGCTGCAGCTGCCAGGCCACGTGGTGCAAGAGCAGAGTTCACTGGCAAGCTCCCCGCACCACTGAATGCTAGCTGCATGTTCACTCTTGAGTTCCATAAGGCACCTCAAAAGTCTTCCCGGACATTTTCATGTGCACTAGCAGAGCGGGTTCCATCTGCTGTCTGAGACAGAAAGGCCTTCCCTAACACGTGGGCTATATTAGGGCTGCCCTCGCTCTCTTCAGCAGACGCAGGCAAGGAGTCCGCTGCCTCCCCAGGAAGTGTGTATTAACCAGAAGCCAGAACAGATGCTTAACGACCTCCACTCCCTTGCTCCAAAACATGCCCCTGGTGTTTGCTAGAGAGAAGAAAGGTGAGCACTGGGCCCTCTGGAGGCAGAGCTCTGGTGAGGAGGGCGGCACAGAACTGTCTGGCTACAAAGCCGCATCTTTTCTTCAGCACCAGCGTGATGGCCGTGTTGACACATCAGGTTCAATTTCACCTGGGAGTGGTGTCATTGCTGGCTAGAAAAGAATCGGCTATGGGCTGCCAGGACTCTGGGCAGATGCATTCCCAAAGGCACTATTCTGGACATCTCAAGTGGCAGGAGTCATACAAGAGACAAAGGGGCAAGTAAGTAAGCAGTCTTCCCTGGCAACCTACTATGCCCTGTTTCCACAAGGCTGTGGTCTGGAAGAAAAGACAGTGTTGGTAGTCAGGTCTGCATGTGACTCCTAGCCCCATGGTTGTTAAAAATAACCACAACAGGGCTCTCCCTGGTGGCACAACAGGCTAAAGCACTGCACCATGAGGCTCTCAGAAGCCACTGCGGCACCAGTTCAATTCCTGGCCCTGGCACAGCATGACCCACCTGGCACAACAGGTGACCCACCTGGCACAGCAGACCTCTCCTGACCTGCCCGCCGCTCCCCTCAGCAGTGTATTTCAGTGTATCTGCCTGCTCTGTTTCCCACTCTGTCTCTGGTGAATCCTCTCACCCACTGACGTCTGGCCTGTACCCCAGTTCTGTAAGCATAAATAAATAAACCTTTAAACAAAAATAACCACAACAACCTCTGTTACAACTGTTAGAGGAAGAAAGGAGAGAACAGCAGCAGCAACAGTTCACATGTGCTGATCACCTACTACGTGACCGGCAGATTCTTTTTCACAAGTTTCATTTTACAAATAGCAAAACAGCCAGGCTTAGAGACATTTCACCACTCACCCAAGGTCAGTCAAGCTTTCAGGTGTCAGAGGAGGCACCCAAACACCCATACTTGACTCACAATCCCTTGCTCTGCCAGACAAGTGACAGAGAAATTAACGTGTATGAGCCTCAGAATCCTAACCTGTAAAATAAAGACTGTGACTGCTACATCATAGGTTGTCAGGAGACAGAGAGAAATTATACAGTAGATGTTCAGCCAGGGGCAGCTGCTATCGTCATCAACACCATCATCACTACTACCTGGAGAACTGAGAAATATCAACCTGGGATCATCATGACAGCTACACTATCACTGTGAACACGGCTGATAACAAAATGTTGACATTTAACCATATTTGATGGGGTTCATCAGGTAGGGCAGGTACTCCTAATCCTTTCCTCACCTCCCTCGTGCCCCTCCAAATCAACTTTCCGTCTGGTCTAGAGGATGTCAGACCAACATTCCACTCAGGGAAAGTCATCCAGTCGAGAATAACTCACAGGATTAATTTCTTTATCAAGGATACACCCAATGGTGTTCACCATGTCTGTTCTGTTCCCCTTGCATGTGTCTTTACATAAAAGTGGTTTGTACTGTGTTTTATCTCCTTCCCGTTCTGTCCACACTTTTACCTAATTTAAACCATTTCTCCCCACTCTGCCTACACACACTCTTTCCACTTAATCTGGATTATTGGGTCAATTCAATCCATCAGCTTGCTTTTCTGATCAGTATTAACTAGCTCCATTGACTCCACAATCCAAACAGGAGAAGTTTTGCATCTGACAGTCTGCTAAACTTACAGATACAAAATCTCCCACACCACACCTGGTTGAAAATCTGGCACAGAGTGAGTTCACCATACCTGCAGGGCACACTGTCTCTATACCAGCCCAGGCCCAATTTTAGAAAGGCTGTTCCTTGAAACATGGGATGGGTTGCAAAGGGGTCCTCCAAGCTAATGAGCGTATTTAAAGTAGATATAATTAACTACATCCCCCGAGATATTCAAGACAGGATTCTGACCAATTAGAAGCATTAAAACTTGACGTTCTCAGGTCAAATTGCAAAATGAATGAAGGCAGGTCACTGACTCTTATGGCTGCTCCTGCATCTGCTCCTGCACAACTGTCTACCTGAATTTCTACCTAATTGCCTCAAGGAAATAGCTGGGGCCTCCCATCAATGCCAGGAGAGAAACAGGCCCAGCTTTTCAGGATAGGTTCCAGCTATCAGTGCATCCTGGGGGAACATGGATGGGGGCCTGTACCAGCAAGTCCCAGAGCTCTGGGGAACGGGCTGGCACAGGATCATCAGATTTCAATGCCCCGCTGCTACTGTCAGATTCTTTATCCACAGGAAATTTAGGCTGTTAGTAACTTGGCACCTTTCAGTTGCGTGTCTGAATCCTACCTCAGGGATGCAGGGGGAGATGACTGTCTATTGTCTCTAGGAGGGGAAAAAAGTGTACAGCACCATCCGTGATGTCAGGAAGTAAGGAAAGAGGATATTACATGAACATGTTTATCAGCTTTTGCCAAGCCCAGCAATTTCCGGGAGATGCACACCGAGATTAATAATCTTTTATGAAATCTCAAATTAATAAAAGTACTGACTCCATCTGAGGATTTAAGGGGAAGAAGGTGTGCTTCTTCATCAGGGAGCCATTAACGAGGTGGTGCCGTTCTGCAAGCATTTAACCAGTAATTACTTTGGACCAGACACACTCCACGCCCAGCATGGTGACATCATCGTGGCCCCAAAGAGCTGCTGGCACACAAAGGAGATAGGTGTGCAAAGAATACTGAGATGCAGCAGCCAAAGAAATACACAGGAGGGTCAGTGCATGCACACTGAGGATAAAAGGATGCTGAGCGCTGGGGCTGCAGGGTGGCTGCCTTCTGGCAGACACTCCTGAGCTGGATGCTAAAGGCTCAACAGGAGATGAGTATGTGATGAGTGGAGGACAGTCTGGCAGCTGGAACTGCGCAGCCAGGCACATTCTGGGTGAGAGCTTTAGGAACAGTGACCTTCATTCTCACAGAAACCTCCATCAGAGGTGAGCATGCTGCTCTCCAGGAAGCCCAGGGGCTCCTGGCCCATTTTGTCCTCTTCACCTGCCCTTTCCTATCCCCCATTTATGCCACATACTCCCTACAGGGGTCTCATGAAGATCCAAGACTCCACAAGGCAGGCTTTGGAAAACAGAGTTAAGAGATATGAAGGCTCTCCAAAGAGGAAATGCAGATGGCCAACAAGCATATGAAAAAATGTTCATCATCACTTGTAATAAGGGAGATGCAAATTAAAACCACAGTGAGATACCACCTCACCCCAGTGAGAATGGCACATCTTCAAACAACTAGCAACAACAAATGTTGGCGAGGATGTGGAGAAAAAGGAACTCTCCTACATTGCTGGTGGGAATGCAAACTAGTACAACCACTATGGAAAACTGTTTGGAGGCTCCTCAAACTGCTAAACATGGAGCTTCCCTACGACGCAGCAATCCCACTCCTAGGTATCTACCCAAAAGACACAAAAACACTGATTCAAAAAGATACCTGCACCCCCATGTTTACTGCTGTTTTATTCACAATTGGAAAAACATGGCAACAGCCCAAATGCCCAAAAGTAGATGACTGGGTTAAAAAGATGTGGTACATATACACAATGGAATATTACTCAGCAACCAAAGTAAAGAAACACATGTCTTTTGCAGCAACATGGATGGAGCTGGAAAAGATCATGCTTAGTGAAATAAGCCAGCAAGAAAAGGAAAAATACTGGATGGTTTTTCTCATAGCAGGACTATAACAGAACAGGTGAGAAAATAATGATAATGATGAACAGCTACATACCAGAGACATTTTGTCGGGGTGGAGTGAGGAATGGGATCAAAAACAGTGGGGGGAGGGAAATGCCCTGGACTATGGTGATGGCACATGGGTGATTTGGTGATGGGAAGCCCAAGGGGATTGCAACTGAGATGGAAAAATGCACAAAATGATGTAAAAATAAACTATTATTAAAAAAAAAAAAAGATACCACACACACACACACACAGGAGATATGAAGGCTGAATTGGCAGAATTTAAGCCAGAACTGCGATGGCCTCGGAAATTCTGGATACACCCAGAATCACTCTGAACCCACCAGCTTTACCTATGGTCAAATCTGATGGATGACAGCACTCCTATTTAGGAGGTGTCTGGAGTTACCCTCATGGACACCTCCAGCAAAATCATTTAGGTGTACAGATTTTTATTTCTCTTCATGTCTGGGAGTTTCTCACAAGCAAGGATATAATGTCTCCATCTCCTTTCCCCAACAAAGTAGATGTGAAACTTGCACATACTCCAGTGTATACTGAACAGTGTCCCCAGTCTCTTACAGACCAGCCAGGGCAGAGTGGATACTCTAAACTGTACCTGTCAAGGCAAACACACTCTTAGAAGTTTCAGTCTAACTTCAGTGTTCATTTCTCAATTTGTCTCATCGGAATAACCCAGGATCCCTAAAATACAGTTCCCCTGCCTCCTGAAGGGTGGTCTGGGGTCCTTCTGCTCCTGGAGTGATGAGCGTACCAGCCCTAAAGCCTAGTACAAGTGCGGATTCTGGGCCTGCTCCCAGACCCGCCATGCCAGAATCTGCACCTGGGACACTTCCAAGGAGAGTCCTGCGGCCGTTTGGGCTTGAGAAGTGCTACTCCAGGGCAAGCAAGGCTATTTTTCCCCTGTGAGTGTCCTGAGCAAGGAGTTATGATTAGGCAAGTCTGGGAGCACTGTCTGCTGCCCTTTTTCTCTTCAGGAAATCTTCCCACATAGCCAAGTCCAGGCCACCCAACCCACAGTTTGTTTCAGCTAGTGAGAAAAGGAGAACTGTACAGAACACCCCAATTCCAACTAAAAGTAAGGAAAAGCATGAGCCCTGGAAAATCCAGCCAAAGTGGATTCCTCAGCCAAGTTTCAACTTCAAGAATCTGGGGTGCCTAGGGTGCCTTGGGTTGGTGATGAGTCAGTTCAGCCAGCTTCCACATGACATCTCTATCACCTTCATCTGCTCCACTCTGCCTTGCCTGGCAGTCAGGTCCATGGGATGATGCCACTCTCCCCAGGATTGCTGGGCCCTGACCTTCACAGACACCATCAGGAATCCCATGTCAGTGAGCACTGTCCTCACCTCTTATGCCAGGTGCTGCTGCCACCCCCTGAGGTCTGTTCTGAAGTAGTGGAAGAGTGTCTATCGGCTTGGGTACCCAACACCTTGTGAGGTCCACTCTCTACAGTTTCACATACAGGCATGTCCCCTGGACAAAGATCACCCAATTATCAGGATGGTCTCAGAGAAGTCTCACTGGGTTTATCCTTGCCTCCTCTTCACCTACAGTGAGTTGTTCACTTTCAGGAGGCTCCTAATTACCCGTGCAAACAGACTTTGACAGTGTCAGCCACTGGTCAGCCAGACCGAACCTGGACATCAGGGTGGAGAGCAACTCTGCTCAGACTCTACAGTAATTGTGCAGAGCCGTGGAATCACAGAGCCCCTGCCTGAGGAGTTCTAGGTTCTCAATGACATTACCCCACAGGTCTCAAAAATCACCATGCCTGGTAGGACTTTATTCCCTGAATTCTCCCAGGAAGCAAAATGAGGCTTGAATGACAACAGCATTTTACCCGGAGATACACTGGCCAAAGCCAAGGCCGCTGACGTGGGAACCACGCTGTATTTACCACTGCACCCTGTGCGCCATTCTGAACCTGCATGTAGCCCCGTAACAGTAGAAAGCTGGGATGAAGAACACGTGAATCACATATGTGTAAGTCATGTTGCCAGTGTGGGGGGGTAGAGCAAAGAGGGGTACACTCTTTAAACAAGTATGGGCAAATCTGTCATCAGAGTTGCCATTGCCCAGATCCGGGGGACACCTGGGACCTCCCTCCGACCTCTTGCCTGCACTTTCTAGAATACTGATTCCTAGTATGGGTTGCTATTAGTCCTCCACTTCGTGGGTGCTGACAGCCTTGCTCTTGTCTTAAGACTAGGATAACCAGGGCCTCCCTCGTGATGAGGGGTTGAAGTCACAGTGCTGTCAAGCTATCACCAGCCACTATGACCTGAGTTCGATTCCATGGGCAGGCTGCTGACCCACATTGCGCAGCAGACCTCTCCTGTCTCGCTCACAGCTCCCCTCAGCAGTGTAGCTCAGTCACTCGGCCTGTTCTGCTCCCCACTCTGACTCTGGTGAATCCTCTCACCCCCGCACTTTGGCCTAACACCCCAGTTCTTGCATGCATAAACAAATAAAAAAAAATTTTTAAATAGATTAGGATAATCAGCTCCTACAAAGCCAGGAACTCTGCTCTGTGTGTGTACGTGCAAATACATATAGATTTTGAAAACTATAAAGCAAAACATTAACAAGAGTGATTGCCATGTGAAGTATGCCTGACTCTATTCTCTCCTTTTCACCCTTCTTTATCATCTGTTTCTTTTACTTTCAATTAAAGCTTTCACTGAGTATGACACACACTTGAAAATATACAAACCGTAGTGCACCCACTGCTCCATGAATTTTCAACCTGAACATGCTCCTGTAACTAGTGGCCAAGTCAAGAAACTAAACATCTCCACCCTTAAGAATTACAGTTTAGTCTTCCTGTGGTCTCTCATGCCCAGCCTTTTATTTCTAGAGATTGGCCTTTTCTCTGTCCACTTGGTACCAGTGGGATCTGACTCAGGTTGGCTTCATTTCACATGAGATTCATCCCCTGTATGTGAGGGAAGATCACTCCTTCTCCCTGCCATTCATTGCTTCTTTAAGTGCATGAATAGAAAAACATATGAACAGAAATTTTTTGTAGAAGGAAGCATTAACCAGCTTTCTCCTTCTTGCAGGAACCACGTCCACAAAGTTATGACTGGAGTATTTAAGATTGGTGGCAAACAAGACCAGGAAAACTGGATGCTTTCAGTCACTGGCTCCCAGAGGCCAGCCATCCATCTCCAATCCGTGAAAAGGACAGGGGCTTTGGAAGCGTGGGTTCAAATCCTGACAGGCTACTTATCTCTCTAGGGGGTGGTTTCCCTCTCTGATGCTCAATTTCTTAATCCATACAGTGGGTATCTTAACTGCTCCCCATAACCAATACTGCTGGCTTCCACCCAGATTTCTCTCGGGTCTGCCATTTTTCTGTGTTCTGCTTCTGCCTTTGGGGGTGCTGGCTTCCACTTGCTTTCATTTTCCTGAAGACACTGTATAAACACATGGGGAGAGAGATGGGGTCCAGGAGTTTGCTTGCTGGCCCCTGAGGTCTCAGCCAGTGAGTGCTGAGTGCAGGGCTGTGGAAGTCTCTGGAAGGTGCCAGTTACCTGTGCAGGAGCAGGGGCAGCTCTCCTGCACAGGTCTGGACCCCAAATAGCACCTCTGCAGGACTCCTCCTTCAGGCTGTTCCACCTCTCCTTTGCTGTTCTGCCCTGGGTGTTCTTCCTGAATTAGTCACATGCACAGGAAACTGGGTTCTAGGGCGCCTGCCTGGGACGCTGTGCCACACACATGAGAGGTCATTACACCTCTTAAGCCTCTTCTCCATGTCATGGGCAGGCTGGCCTTGCCCTGTGGCCATGGGACTGCAGTCCTGTGGTTAGAAGAAGGATGCCTCACTGGAGTCACTCCCATCTCTCCCTGAAGAGTATGACAGTAGCTTCTAAATGAAACCTCAGGGACAGAGACCCCTCCTTCGCCTCCCCCACAGAAGTCCAACTTTGTTGCACCATTATCAGGGTAGCCATCTCGGGCAGAGATAAAACCGAATGGAGCGGATATTAAACCTGCTAGCAGCACTGAGGCTCCCCACATCAGGGGCCACCTGCTGCAGTGTTTGCAGCTCCTGGGCCCCACCCTGGCCAGCAGGGAATGGGAGGTCTGTCCTCGGGCAGTGGTTGGCATAGACCTATGTATTAACCACTCCTCTTGAAAAGGACTGTTCTTGCACCATAAACTAAGAAATACAAAAAGAAGATACTTTAAAAAGAGGCTGAGGAGATGGAGGGCAGGCACAAAGCTGCCTCTCCTCTGAAGTGAAAGTGCAATGTTACTGTTTGAATAATCTGAGGATTGATCTGTATTCTAAAAGCAGGCTGCAGGCAGATTCCCCTCAACAGGGTACTGGGGGCCAGACACAGCCAGCCAGCAGTTATTTAATATTACCAGTTGCCACTGAGGTGCAGACACTACTTGAAATGTGCACAGTCTGTGAAGGGGGTCTTGTTTACTTCTGAGTTACAGATGAGGAAGTGGAGACTCCAAGATGGTAGAGGACTTAACCCACCCCATGCAGGTGAAGCTGGCGTGCTGCTTGGTTCTGCTGTCTCCAAGGCGGGAATCTGTTTTTATACCATTAGCACCAATGTATTTATGTGTATGTTCAAGTCATCGTGACACTGTCATATAGCTTTGGAGTCTCCCTTTTTCTGCTTGATTGCATTGCGTCATTCAGGTTATAATGAACTATTCATTATCTGGCAAAAAGATATTTTGTTATGTATATGTCAACCCATATTCAGCCATTACTCGATTATTGAATTTCAAAGTACAATAATGAGCAACCATATTATTTAACATATTTTTGGGCCTGAGGAATTAAATTGGTTTTTGAAATTGAGGTAACAAAATAGTGTTTTGCAACACTATACATTATGCCCCTAAGTCCATCCCCAAAGCGCCCAAGAGTCCTTTATCCTAGATTACGGGGTCCCCCCCTCTATGTTCCCACCCCCATTTTCCTCCCCTCTCTAATAGCCTCAATTCTGCAGTCATATTCCTAGGGTTTGTTTTGGTTTCATTTCGTTAGTCCCTTTGTTTTGCTTCTCTATATTCCACATGAGGGAAATCATCCAGTATTTGCCTTTCTCCTTCTGACTTATTTCACTTAGCATAATCCTCTCCAGTATCATCCATGTTTCTGCAGATGGCAAGGTTTATTTTTTCTTTTTTTTTGATGAGTAGAATTCCATCATGTGGTGGATATGTGCCACATTTTCTTAACCCACTCAACTGTCTTTGGGCACATAGGCTGATTCCACAGCTTGGCTCCTGTAAATAGTACTGTAATAAACATTACATATCCTTGTGAAATATTGTTTTTGCATTCTTATTATTTTTTATATTTATTGTCTTACATTGTTTTTCATTTTTGGACAGTATCTGATTTCTATCCTCAAGTGTTGTCTCCACTGTTCTCCCACCTTCACAGCACCCACAAACAATCACCACAGACCCTTGTGCCCTTCCCTCCTTGACTCTTACCCCTCTCCCTTGCTGTATGCCTCAGATCTATGGTCAGCTTGCTAATTTTGTATTTTTCCTATTCCTTTGTTTGGTTTCTCATATTCCACATGTAAGTGAAACCTTTTGATATTTATCTTTTTTTCTACTGACTTATTTCTGTTAGAATAATCTATCTTTTCCAGCTCGATCCCTAGTGCCTCAAATATTATGTGTTTACCTTTTTGATTGCTAACTAGTATTTCATTGTGTATACAAACCACATCTTCTTGATTTATTCATTTGTTTTGGGGCACTTAGACTGTTTCTGTATCATGACTAGTGTAAATACTACTGCAGTAAACATAGGAGTGCAGGTTTCCTGTAGGTTTTTGTGTCCTTTGGGTAGATTCCTAGGGGTAGTCAGTGGACCATATGGTAGTTACATTTTGGATTTTTTTTTAATTATATATGATAGTTTATTTTTACATATTTTTGTGCATTTTTCCATCTCAGTTGCAATCCCCTTGGGTTTCCCATCACCAAATCACCCTGTGCCATCACCACAGTCCAGTGCATTTCCCTCCCCCCCCCCCCGTTTTTGATCCATTCCCCCTTCAACCCCTATAAAATGTCTCTGGTATATTATTATTATTTTCTCGCCTGGTCTGTTATATTCTTGCTATGAGTGAAACCATCCAGTATTTTTCCTTTTCTTTCTGGCTTATTTCACTAAGTATGATCTTTTCCAACTCCATCCATGTTGCTGCAAAATACATGTTTCTTTACTTTGGTTGTTGAGTAATATTCCATTGTGTATAATGTACCACATCTTTTTAATCCAGTCATCCATTTTTGAGTATGTGGGCTGTTTCCATGTTTTTCCAATTGTGAATAAAGCAGCAGTAAACATGGGGATGCAGGTATCTTTTTGAATCAGTGTTTTTGTGTCTTTTGGGTAGATACTTAGGAGTGGGATTGCTGCGTCGTAGGGAAGCTCCATGTTTAGCATTTGAGGAACTTCCAAACAGTTTTCCATAGTGGTTGTACTAGTTTTCATTACCACCAGCAGTGCAGGAGAGTTCCTTTTTCTCCACATCCTCACCAACATTTGTTGTTGCTAGTTGTTTGAAGATGAGCCATTCACACTGGGATGAGGTAGTATCTCAATGTGGTTTTAATTTGCACCTCCCTTATTACAAGTGATGATGAACATTTTTTCATGTGCTTCTTGGCCATCTGCATTTCCTCTTTGGGGAACTGTCTTTTTAGCTCTCCTGCCCATTTTTTGATGGAGTTGTTTATTTTTGTGGAGTTTCATCAGTTCTTTGTAAATCTTTGTGAACAATCCTTTATCACTCATTTTGTGTTAGAAAATTTTTTCCCAGTCAGTGGGATACTGTTTGTCTTTTGTAATGTCTGTTTTGATATACAGAAGCTCTTTAACTTGATGTAGTCCCATCTACTTATCCTTGCCTTCACTATCACTGCATTGGGTGCCCTATCTTTAAAGATGTCACTGAAGTGTATGTCATGTAGTGTTTGGCCCATCTTTGCTTCCAGGTATTTTATGGTTTCTGTTCTTATGTCTAGGTCTTTAATCCATTTAGAGTTGATTTTTGTGTATAGTGTGAGGTAGTAATCTAGTTTCTTTTTTTTTTTTTGCATGTAGCTTCCCAGTTTTCCCAGCACCATTTGCTGAACAAACTTCCTTTGTTCCACTGTATCTTCTTTGCTCCTTTGTCAAAGATTAGCTGTCCATAAACCTATGGGTTTATATCTGGGTTTTCTATCCAAATCCATGGGTTTGTATGTCTGTTCTTGTTCCAGTACCATGCAGTTTTGATTATTATGGTTTTGTAGTATAGCTTGAAGTTTGGGATTGTAGTGCCTCCATTCTCTTTCTTCTTAGTCATGAGAGTTTTGGCTATTTGAGGTCTTTTGTTGTTCCATATGAATCTCATCAATATTTTTTCTATTTCTTTGAAGACTGTCATTGGGAGACTTTCATTGGGATGGCATTAAGTTTGTATATCACTTTTGGTAGGATGGCCCATTTTGAATGCTTTAAGGAAACTTCACAAATCTTTCCATAATGGCTAGACCAGTTTACATTTCCCACAAGCAGTTTAAAAGAGCTCCTTTTCCACCATATCCTCACCAGAAATTGTTGTTTCTGGTGTTTGCAATATGGGCCATTCTCACAGCTATGAGGTAGTATCTCACTGTGGTTTTGATTTGCATTTCCCTGATAATAAGTGACGTTGAACATTTCTCCATTTTCCTGTTGGCCACTTACATTTCTTCTCTGAAGAATGTCATTTTAGCTTTTCTGCCCATTTTTTGATTGGGTTGTTTGCTTTTTTTCTGTTGAGTTGTGGAAGTTCTTTGTATATCTTTGATATCAGTCCCTAACCAGATGTATGGTGTGCAAATATTCCCCCCCATTCAGTAGGGTGTCTCTTCCTTGATGTTTCTTTGCTGTATCATCTTTGTTTTCCTTGCTTTTGGAGATGAATCTTCAAAGATGTTTCTGATATTTATTTCATGGATTGTCTTATGTCTTCTTCTATATATTTTATGGTTTCAGGTTCTTACATTCAAGTCTTTCTTCCATTTTGAGTCGATTCTTATGTATGGTGTAAGACAGTAACCTAGCTTCCTTCTTTTGTATGTGGCAGTCTAGTGCTATTTATTGAAGAGACTTTCCTTTTTCCAGTATATATTCTATGCTCTTTTTCCATACACTAGTTGACCATATATGCATGGTTTTATTTCTGGCCTTTCAATTCTATTCCATTGGTCTGTGTCTGTTTTTGTTCCAGTACCTTGCTGTTTTTTGTTGTTTTGGTTTTTTGTTGTTGTTGTTGTTGTTTGTTTTGTTTTGTTATGATGGCTTTGTAATATAGTTTGAAGCCTGGAAGTGTAATACCTCCATTCTTCCCCTCTTTAACTAGGAGAGTGTCAGCTATTAGGGTTTTTTTTTTTTCTTTTTTGTGGTTCCATATGAATTTCAGTAGTATTTGTTCAATTTCTCTGAGATTTCTTTTGGAATTGCACTGTGTTTGTAAATTCTCTTGGATAAAATGGCCACTTTGATAATGTTAATTCTTCTGATCCATAAGTAGGGAATGTCTTTCCATTTCTTTTGGCAGATTTTGGGGGGTACAATTGTAAATGTATGGTTTTCTTGAATTCTTCCTCTTCAGGCTGATTGTTTGCATAGAAAGGCAACTGTTTTTTGTCTATTGATTTTGTAACCTGCTACTTAACTGAACTAGATTATTGTTTAACAAGTTTTTTCCATGGATTTTTTTTAGGACTCACTATATATATACATATATACCATCTGCAAATTCTAACTCCTCTTTCCCAACTTAAATTCCCTTATATCTTTCTCTTGCCCAATTGCTCTAGCAGGATTATATTGAAAAGTAGTATCAGAGTGGACATCTTTATTTCATTCCAGATCTTAATGAAAAGGCTTTCAGTTTTCACTGCTGAGAATGATATTAGCTGTGTTTGTCAAATATGTTGTTTTTTTTTTTATGTTATGTTCCTTTTGTTTTTGTGTTCTCTTAGTAGATACTGAGGAGAGACTACTGGATCACTGTGAAAAACTATGTCTAATATTTTGAGGAATCTCCATACTGTTTTCTATAGGGGTGGACCACTCTACATTCCCACCAGCAGTGTAAGGGGGTCTTTTTCCTCCACTCACTCATTTGTTATTTCTAGTTCTTCCTTAATGTGTACCATTCTCATAAGAGTAGGGCGTTAACCTCACTATGGATTTCCCTTGACTATAAGTGATGCGGAACAAAGTTGAAAACTTAAATAGAATTACTGCTAAGGATTTGAGTATAAAGAATATTTTATACTCCTGGGGTTGCTGTAACAAAGTACCCCAAAGTGGTGGTTTAACAAAAATTCTTCTCTCACAGTTCTAAAAGCTAAAATCCTTCCTTGTGCTTCCTAACTTGTGGTTGGCAATCTCCAGTGTCCTTGCTTGTGGTTATTTCTCTCCCATCTCCTTGTCACATGGCCCTCTGTGTGTGTTTCTGTTTTATTCATCTTCTTCTGAGAACACCAGTCTTGCTACACAGAGGACCCACCCTACTCCCACATGATGTTATCAATACATGCTTAGTTACTAGGGGTTAGTACTTCAACATATCCTTTTGGGGGACACATTTCAGTTTCTAAACACAAATCAGTTTCTAAACAAAAGTGAGTGAGGAGGGTCCTGGCTTCCTGCCCCTGAGGGACCCTGGAATGGATGCTCATTACCTTTGACCTGAAATCTCCATCCCTACCTTAGCTGCTCCCCAGGGGATGGCCAGAGAAGTGGCCAGCTCACCATGAGGAAGAAACCAGAGGGAAGTTCAACAATAAAATGGATACCTGTTAAATTTGGGTGCTCTGGGACAAAACCTCCAAGAACCTTTCCTGGTTATGATGCTACTCATATAAAACACTTCTTATAAAATGGAGACAGTGTTCTTGGTTGAAAGCATGGAAATCAACTCGGAGATTTTAGCTGAAAGAGAATCTATTTTAAAGATAGGAAGGGTCTGACTCACATAATACCTAGGAAGGCTAGACAAACTGGCTTAAACAGTGGCTAAGTACAAGGAGTAGTTGAGAGGGACCAGACCACAGCTAAAATCAGAACTATCCCAGAGAGGACATTGGCCATTGAGAATGGGCCTCTGCCATTCTCTGAAAACACTACAACTGCTGAAAGCACTACAACTAACAGCAAAGATTCTCCAGTGTCCACGAATTTGAAAGTTAGTAGTGCCAGATTTAAAGTCATTGGTTAAGCCCACCTCATACCCTGAGATCTAGCTGCAGTTTTTAACTTTAATAGAGAAAGTATATCCACCTCCTACAGTAAGTCACAATCTAAAGAATTCCTCAACCCTAGGAAGAAGATTCAAATATCAGGCAAACAATGAGAAAAAGTTCTTAAGGGAGATTAGACCTGGTTTCCCAGGATTAAAGATGGGGGGGTCTCAATGACAACACTGCTCGCAGACTTAAGCTGTTGGGACAGAAGGCTCTAAAGGCCATAAAGATAGAAAGCAGATTACTAGGGATGGCCTCAAGCGCAAATAGGAAATGGAGAATGACTGCTTACAGGTTACAGGGATATTTCTTAAGGTGAGGAAACGTTCTGGACTTAGAAAGTGATGATCATTGCACAACCAATTAACACATATTAAAAGAGTGAATTTTATGTTATGTGAATTGTAATTCACAATTCTAAGAGAAATCTCAGCTAGAGATCTAGGTTCTTTGAGTTTGCATATGAAAGAGGAATTTCCATCCCAGGAAACTAATGGGGTGGGCAATGAGGATTGTGTACATGAGAAGAGGGGCTTCCCTAATTTTCCAAGGCAGGAACATGATTTATAGACATGTGTTGGTTTGAAGGAATGGATCAAAGTGCCCATATGCCATGGCCTCAACATCCATTTTCTTCTTGGAAAATGCCCCATCTCTCTGTTCATGGGGGTGAGAGTGAATACAACACAATTCCTAATACGTCTGCTCAGAATCATAGAAATGTAAAGCCCAGGCAGGGTTGATTTTTTTTTTTTTTTTAAATAAACTCATTTGGGGAGCAGTGTGGGATCTGTAACATACAGGAATGTAGAATATGCTACAAATGCCCTCTAGCCTGTGCCAGGCCATCACTCCCACAGTGTCTTTTCCCCAGTTCGGCAAAGGGGGATTTATTTATTAGCTCCCTTTAGCAAAAGAGAAAAGTGACCACAGAGAAATGAGATGATTGGCATCTAGTTCATCTGACTTCAAAGCCCGTTCCCTTCCCTACCACAGCTTCCTTAAGTCTATTTAGACAAGGAAGTAACATTCCAACATTCCATGACAGTGAGTGAGAGCAGAGGCAAGAGGAGAAGTGGGTGGAGGAGAGGCTATAGAGCGAGTAAATGAAAAACTTCTACCAAGAGAAGTGTTTCATTTTCAATTTTTAACTTTTTGGGGTGTGCCACCCCAAAGCTTTAATCAAGTCTGCTGCACAAAGGTCTTAGATAAACTGGGACTTTTGTGGGGTGGGAACTGGCTAATTCAGTAGTGAAAGAAGATAAGTTTATCATTTGGATCCAAGCTGGCAGAAACAAGGCACCAAAGGTAAGATTTAAAGATGGGACCTTCCCAGCCAAAAAAAGAAGTCAGATGTAAATGTAAACTTGAGGCTGTAAAAGCACTTTGGAATTCACAATTATTGCAGCTGACCACACCAGATCTCAGGGGTCAGACCCCTAAGGCTCCTGTTGGTAGAAAGAGTCCACGTCTCTGACCTCCCACGATGGACTCTGAGCCCTTTGTGGTGCTCCTGGCTAGCCCAAGGTAGGGGTTCATTAAGTGTCTGTTGAGTGAATCATTAATGGATAAGTCCTTACATGCACACATCACTGTATGTCAGAAATTATATCTGCCTACAAGGAAAAGACCTAATTTCAGAGTTTAAGAAGATAAGAAGCTTGAAGTCTACATGCCACAATGCCACAAATGTGCTTTCTGCTTGATCCGTCCTTTCATCTTTAGCATACATCTTCATGGTCTCAGATGGCCGCAGGCACGTACTTCCAGGCACATGCTTACATCTCTTGGAAAAAGGGAGAAGAGACAAAAGGGTTTGGCCTCGACCAGGCTTCCACTGAGAAGGGAGGCCTTTGCTAGGAGCCTCTACACTTCACTTGGCAGAAATGGCTACAAGAGAATCTGGGAGTTTAAGTAGAGGAAGAGAAGGGAGCAAACAGTTTATAAATAATGATTCAAACCAAAACTAGGGATCTAGTTTTCAACCAAACTAGGGATCTACTTGGAATCTGACTTTGGCTCATGTAACTTCAGGAGTGAAAATCACTGTTAAGAGAATGATTGATGTCTACAAATGAGGAAACTGAGGACTGGAGGAATTAAGTTGCTTTACGGTACACCATGGGACTCAAAGGCCACTCTGTGGGGCCTTATGAAGCCCTTTTTGTTCACACCCTAGAGGAGATCCATCAGGTGGTCAGGACCCAGGGAGAGGGCAGCAATGGGAAGAAGGGACAAGCAGCCCCCCATGCTCTTGTCTTCCAGGCCCATGCTGGGAGATTGTGTGTGTGCTCTTAGAGAGGCCAGGCCAAGCCAGGCCTTGGTGGCATTGCACGCTGTCTGGCGACAAAGTCCTACATCAAATAAATGAAAGGCCTCTCAGCTCTGCAGCCCACTCCTGCCTGGCAGCAAGGGCTGTAGGGGTGATGATGTGGGGCCACGGGGACACTGACTCATCTCTGGGGGCTGGTCACGCTGAGTAATCAGCAGATCTGACAGGGGCCGTCCCCCAGTCTCAAGGAGTTGGGACCTGGACTGGCTGACTCCTGCATTATGGGCGACTCACATGGCCTCCTCTCACCCTGACATCCCTTTGCTCCCACTTCACAAGACTGAATTGTGAGAAACCATTGGTACTCTGGTGGGTGAGGGCTGTGCCTGTGACTCATGACAGAACCCAGAGTCAGCAAAGAGTGGGGCAGAGGGTGAACACCAGAGCCACACACAGCAGTTCCTCCAGCCTGGTCTTAGTTGGGACCAGGCCAAGGAAGAGGTGTCACAGGGGACCTGATACACCCACCCCCGGTATGCATGTGACATGGAAGTACATCCGCCTGCAGCCATCCTTCCCCTGTAGCAGATGCCACATCCTGCCATTGGTTTTATTCCAGTCTTTGTTTGCTTTCCCCGCTATTTTTGCTTTTGCTTTCTGTTTTGCAATTGTTGGTTGTGACTTGCAAAAATGATGTCAAGAATTGAAGGGGAAAACCTGTAGTCTGAGATGTTGGTGACGTAGAGACTTTCCATACAGGTTTTGTAAAATAATGGAACTGTGCTTGAAGGTGCTGGTGTGTGGATCCCACCAAGCGGCTAACCCTCTGGCATCCAGACACTTCCTCGACTGCTGACATCCTGACCCCAGCCCCTGGCCTCCCCTCTGGGTGACAGGATGGCCCCTCAGTAGTCTGCTCAAATGCAGCAAGAACTCCCTCCTTGCACTGCCTGTGCCTGCAGCTCATGTAGAAGCATGGGCGTGCCAGCCCTTGCTCCATGCCACATGCTTTGCCTTTGATCCCTGGATAAAGACAAAGCTCCTACTTAGGCTATCAGCCAAGAGAGCCCAAGTGGTTTGGCGCCTGCTCATTAGTCCCACCCCTCCCCAAGTCAACCAAACCCCCCAGCGAGGGGTTGCTGGGAACAGTCCTTGCGCCCCTGGGGCTGCAGTGAGGTGGGGAAGTATGTGAAGTAACTTATAATAACCCATGAATTAAAGCACTACAGTTCTGCAAAATGCTGCTGAGGTAAAGACGAGGGGCAGACTTGAGAGCCAATTGCACCTGCATCTGGAATACACCTTCCCTCTGTGGAGCTTTGGACAGCCCCTCTCTCCATCTTGGTTTCTGAACTGTGAAATGGACACAGTAATTTGCCCTCAGCAGGACAGTGCGGGAACCAAATGAGATGACAGGACAGAAGCACTCAGCTCCCCACTCGCCTGGGTTAGGCCGCGCTCCTGCCGCTAAGCGCAGGAGCAGATGTAGAAATGAAGAGTCAGAGATGGGGAGGTGGACGGGCTCTGGTCGGGGAGTCAGCTGTTTAGGAAGCTCTCTTTGTTTGCTGGCCCCCCCAACCCCATCATTTAAAGCCCATCCTCTCCTGTTCCTCCTGATACTTCTCTCTACAGTCTCATACTGTTCATAGTTAAAATTCTATTTGTAGGTAGGCTGTGGATCCCCATGTTTAGATAACCAGCCCTGGCCTATCCCTCATCCATCCAACCTCCTCCTTCTGAGACTTCTGTTACAGGGCAGGGAGGGGGGTAAGCCCAGAACCCCCAAACCCACCACCTGCTCTAAACAGGTCCTGCCATCTGCTACATCAAGAAAAGCATATTCTAGTATATAAGACCTTTCATGGAAAGTGACCTTAATACAATTTGTGTGCAATATAGAGAAGGGGAAGAATAGGTAAAATATAGTCAAAATCAGGCAAAGTTACCCATCCCCTCATGGGTAAATGCCCAGCCAGGGCCGGCTCAAAGCAGGGCCACAGAGGCCGGAAAGCTGCCACCCGTCTAAGGCTCCTCCTGCTGGGGACCCATGGGAGAGGGGCAGAAGAGGCCCAGCACATCTAGGACAGAGGGGCAAAATCAAAATCGAGATAAACGCAGCCACTGTGAAGCTCCCCACAGTCTCTCACCTGCATCTGTTTTACCCAGTCCAGGGCCAAGAAACAAGAGCCGCTTCTTCACCTGTCTCTCTTCTCCACGTGACTCCCTCGGGTCTCCTGGCTCTCCATCTTGTTCCTTTCTTCTCCAGTCTCCCCTCCTTCCTGCTTAACTCCATTCTTTCCTGAGTGGGGCAGAGGACCTGGAACCTTCCCTTTCCCTGGGGACCACCCTATGACAATCCTCACTTTTAGTTTTTATCCCACCATATCTATGGTGGAAAGATCTCAGGGTGCAGCCTTAGGAGACAGCCTTTGTCTACCTGATAACGCTTTTGCGGGAAATGGATCTTCTGAACCAGCTCCACAAACAGGTTTTATGGACCCCACCCCCAACCACAGACCCAAGAGATCCAAGACACTAAGGACTACAAAGCCCATAATGTTATCACCACTGAAGGGAGGATGCTGGGAACTGAGGGTGGAGTTAAGCAGTCAGGTATGGTATATGGCCAGTCTCCTGAAGTTATTCCTTTTTTCATTTTCCCATTTGTAACTAAACCCTTCATTACCATTCTTGTGTGCCTGCGGCTACGTCTCATGATAAGCCCCTTTGAATGCAGGGTGAGCACCCACAGTCAGGCAACCCACTTCACACCGGATTTGTCCCGTAATGCTTCCATGTGGTGATCTAGCAGCACATGCAGAGCTACTGGAGTCCTGGAGTCCAGTTTCCAGAAGGTGGGTGCTAAAGGTGCCCCACACCACAGGCAATGCTGGATTCTAGCAGGAATTGGGGGATTCTACTCAATTCTGAGACTATCTACCAGATCCTGTGAGGTCCCACAGGTTAAGGGCTCAGTCTCCTAAGACTGCCCTCTATTTCAGACACTGGCCAAAGCCTTCAACCACCTGGGCTTCTGAACAACAGATCTACATCAGGGGCCCCTGCAGCCCCACTCAGATTTGAGGTGGCTGCCACAAGCTGCAGACTATGGCAAGGCTCCCTCCGCAAGTACACAGCATGCAGAAAACCCATCTAGGCCCAAGATTACCAACTTACTACAAAAGGCACAAATCAAAAGCCAGGTAAAGAAAACACAGGTCAAGACCTGGGGTGAGGGCAAGGAGTGCCTAGGCAGGACATTCCACCCTCTCCACCCCCCAAATCTTCCCATGTTCATGTTTGCCAACCTGAAGCTCTCTGAAGTCCCTTCCTCTTGTTTGAAGGCTTCCTTACAAAGCAGAGCGATTAAATCATTCCCCTAGGCAATGGCAACTAAACTCCACCACCTCTTGCTCCTCTTTCTGCTCAGGAAAACAGGCAGTGGGACAAGAGTTCCACCATGCAGTCTACTGGCTTCCCAGCAACAGCCCCCTCCCTCCTCAGGTATTTCCCAACCTTTAATGATCTCAGTGCTTTAGTAATTTCAAGGGGAGCAGTAAACCAGGAACTGTGGATGAGGACCCATGTATATGAGAAATGTGTCCTGGTCATCTCAGTGATACACACAAACACACACACACACACACACACATCTCAATATAAACATACAAACCATAAATACACCCACATGTGTGTGTGTGTGTATGTACACCTGTTAATCATCTACATCCCTGAAAATCACGGCACAGCAGCCTTTAAAATAACATGAAACATGGCCAAGAAAATCTCTTGATTGCCAAACCCCAAATCTGCCATCTCAGGATAGGGCCCTCCTTGATTCCTCACTCTCTTTGTCAGCCCACAACCCAGCTTTCAGCAAGCCCTGCTGGTTCTGTCTCTAACAGAAGTCCCCAACCCAAACCCCACCGGCCCCCAAGGTGCCCAGGTGCTAATCCCTGAAATCCGTGGGAATATGACCTGACTGGGCAGACTGAACTTCGCAGAAGTGATTGAGTTAAGGACCTGAGGCTGGGGAGACGATCCTGGGTCGTTTGGGTGGGTGCTGTGACATTAGGAGGAAGAGCGAGAGGAAGCAAAGACGGGCTGTTGGAAGCAGAGGTCAAGACGGTTTGAAGACGCTGCGCTGCCAGCGCTGAAGATGCAGACAGAGCCACAAGACAACAAATGCAGGTGGGCCCAAGAGGCCAGCGAAGAAGAGCAAGGAAGGGTTCTGCTCCAGAGCCTCCAAAGGAGCCAGTCTGCTGCCACCAGTGTCAGACACTGACTACAGAGCTGAGGAGAATAAATGTGTTGTCTGAACCACACGACTTCGAAGGTGAGTTCATGCCAGCACCCACGTGAAGCCGGTGTGCACAGCGACCATGAACACAGATGCTCCTGCCACTTGCCCTGGCGTTCTTGTCTCGTGAAACCATAAACAGGAACTGACAGTTCAGACAGGTAAGTAGAGAGAAGCAAATCTTGTTTAAGAAAGTAAAGTTTATTTAGGGAAAAAGACAGAAGCAAAGACTCCCAGGTGTGATGTACCTGGGAGGGACAGGGGAACCATTATGGGCCATGCTTCAGAAATATACACTTTCTTTTCCTAATTATTTTAAAACTCCATTAGTCTGGCTATGATTGGTTAGTTCTCGGTGATTTCATTTAACCTGCCACTGTGCTTGGAATCTTCCTGCATCACAGCCCTTATCAGAGTCCCCTCTTTCCAATATCCTTGTCCAGGGACATCCCTGTCCCTGATTTGGGGGTATTTGATTAACCCCCTTGGGAGTTTGTTCCCCTTATCTCTGGAGCTTCCCTTATTCCTTTTATTGTCCTCATAACAGAAGTCACTTTAACTCTCCCAAGTCCCTGCCTGCACTGTCCCTAAAGCTGCCTAGTTAACCCTAACTGCCCTAGACTCAACAGGACATGAATCGCCTCTCTGCCTCTCATGGAACCAGAACCTTCAATACACTGTTTGTTAGACAGTGGTGGGCTTTTAATAAGTATATACCAGATCACAGCACTTGGTACATAAAACCTCTCTAAAGGCTCTGGTGCAATTCAGAATACAATGTCAACTCTTTCTCCTCTCCTAAAACCACTTTCAACTCCTGGCCCTTCACAGCCTCTGGCCAGCTACAGCTGCCCTGTGCCGCCTCCTTTCCTCTTGGGCCATTAGCTCTCCTCCCTGGGCCTTTCTGTCCCTTGATTAAAGCAAGCTGTTCGCTTCCTTTCTTTTCTAAAATTACTTTGTCATTTGAGGTCTTCTCTGAGGGCCACCCTCATGCAAAATAAACCCTTCTTGCCTTAGTAACTCTCTGTCTTGTCCGCCGCTCCTAGCATTTATCAGAAACTGAAATTATCTTCTTCACTTATGTATGTTTTTGCTTACAGTTGTGTGGTTGTGGGGAAGGAGCTGCTGTTTCTCCACCCCTCCATCCCCCAAATTGTCAGTCCCATGGGCATTGTCTAAGAGTCTACTCGTTTGTCACTCCAGCTTGATCGTGGTGACAGGGACAATTTCTCAGAATTTGTCTGTTTTAATGAATGGAGGGACTACTGAGTGAATGAGTGAGTGAACAAATGCAAGTGTGAACAAATGGGTGAATGAGAGTGAGCAAGCCAGCATGCAGGGGTTGACCAACTCTGCGCTCAAATAAAGGTTGCTTATTTAATGTCATTCTCATCACAGTCTTCATAAGAAAGCACGTTAACTGCAGAGACACAAGCTCTGGCGTAGAATCCTCTTTAACATCACTACTTCCCCTCAGGTGATAGCTAGCCGGGATGAATCTGGGTCCCAAAAGTCAAACTGGGAGCCACAGGGGCCAGTGATGATGGGTTCATGTGGGCAGAGATTGGGTCTGATGGTCAGATGTGGAGACAGAAACTTCATGGTGTTATTACAGGTGCTAACTCAGAGAGATAAGAAATGCCCACCTCTCAGTGCACACATACACACACACTCTTACTGCAGCCTCACTACAGGGCTCAGCCATGCAGATCTAGAGAATCAGACACCTCTGGAGAGAGGATTCGCAGGTGCTTCCCTGGGCACCGTCTGGAGCGACCCTCCAGTCATTAATACCCTGTGCAGCTGAGCACGGGCTTTTTATCAGGATGAGTATAAACAAACAGCAACAGGAACCTTGAAAGAAACGACCCCAAGAGGAAACCCAATCCTCAGACAATTACAGCGCTTCTGTTCAGATAATTGCCAGCTGAAACAGTGAGGCAGGTGCCAATCCTCACGGGCACCAGTGGTGGCCACCCTCGCCAAAGGCCAGCCCCCCACAGCCACACCCCCCGCAAGAGACACTACCCCCGCAGCAGCCTGGCCTGGCTCTGCCGCTTGGGGGAGACACTGGCAGCATTCAGGCACAACAGCACTTTCGTCATTTGGAGGAACTGGGGAATGGGTATGACAAGGGTAGAGGGTGTTCACTAGAGAAGGGAGCCAGAGGTAACTGCACCCAACAGAGAAGATTCAGCAAAGTCTGGAAGCATTTTTGATGGTTCCTACTAGTGTTGTGTGCATGGAGACCCGGGATAATCCATCCTGCTCCGCACAGCTCAGCCTCACAATGAAGATCCTTCAGCTCTGAAGGTCAATAGGCTGAGGCAGAGAACCAGTCTAGGAAAAGCTTAGAGGGCTGGGAAGTTGCTGACACACTCCAAGTACCCACAATGGCAGCATGCGTCGTCAGACATAGATCTCGGTTACTGGATCCTTAAAACATTATTAGAAGTGGGCGTCCCTGTTGGCCTAGGGGTTAAGTCTCAGCAGTATTACCAATACGGCCCAAGTTAAACCCCTGGCCAGGGAGCTGACCCACATATGATGCACAGCAGGCCTCTCCTGTCTTGCCTGCTGTTCTCCTCCATAGCGTATTTCAGTGGATCTGCTTGTTCTGTTCCCCACTCTGTCTCTAGTGGAGCCTCTCACCCCAACCTACACCCCAGTTCTTCTGTGCAAAAATAAACATAGAAAAAAATCATTAGAACCTTTAATTTCCACTCTCATTTTACTGAGGGGAAACTGAAACCTAAAGTAGTTTTTCAACCATTTGCCCCAGATTAGCAATTCAGAGGCAGCTTTTAAAGCAGAAATGACGTGACAGGCCTGAGCTTTTCCCTCCAAGCTGGGCGGTGGTGCAGTTAGGAATCCCCACTCTGTGCAGTCTCTCTCACTGTATCTTCTGGCCCCCGTGGGAAGTATGCAATGCCGGGCTACAAAAAGTGTGCCCTCTGACTTCCTATCAGCCTGAGTTCATTCCCTGTCTTGCCATCTTACCTGCCAAGCCACTGTGGGCATGTTACTCAGTCTCTGGGAAAGAAACATGTGGAACAGTGTCTGTGCCAAAGAACCTCAACAAACACCAGCTGTGACCTTGACAGCTACTCAGGAGCCCAGCAGCATTGATTTTCATTAGGGAAGTGGGGCATCCTGAGAACAGCAGGGGAACTGAGGGTGGGGGATGGGACGGGAAGGAGCCTGAGGGTGGAGGGCCTGTTCCCAACACACTCAGATCTTGTGCTGGTGACACTCCTCGGCACAGCTACCTTTAGGGAAAAGGTGTTTTGTTTACCAGTGACAATCCGTGATTCTTTCTCACCAGTCATACCTGTTCCATGCAGGACTAATCGGGTCTAGGGAAGGCTGAGGTGAGGGGGCTTCACTGCAGCTTGTTGTATTGTAACAGGTATAGGTTTCATGGACTCCGCCCCCACTCCAGATGCTGGAACTCCAAATCCCATCAGTACCAAGGAGAAGCACTCTGGGACGTGAGGGCAGAGCTGAGCAGCCAGGTTGGGATAAAAACGGACATGTGGGCTCTGGGGGGACCTGGTGGTTCGCAGCTGATCGTTTTGGCGCTCAATCGGTTTTCAGATGCCGGTGGAGTCCAAGTCAGCAGAACAGGTAGGACATCCTAGTTAACCTATGTTTTTCTCCCTCTTTCCCTGGGTTATTCCTTTACCTTTCTCCTTAGAAATAAATCCATTATTTAATCTTTTGAGTGTGTCCATAATGCGATTGAATCGTAAGCGCACGGGTGAAGACCCACAGACAGGCAACCCAATTCACATTGGGGTGCCCTGTAGCAGAATCACCGACTTCGACCCTCACCACCTGTCACTTTCCTGTGGAGGGGATGCGATGTGATCCTTCTTCACAGCCTCTTCAGTGCAAGTGCCTTGAACCCAGGGCTTCCCAGGGATCCCTGAGAGTACACAGCATACCAATTGCATTACCAGGGAAACTGAGGCCCAGGGAGATTTAGAAATTCACCCATAATTACACAGCCAGGAAATGGAGCTCTGAGCCCTGACTCTAATACTGGAGACTTTTACCACCTCAACTTACCCCTGGGCCCCTGTGCAAGACAATGATAAGATTGGTGAGCCACCTGGGAGCTTCTGTCTGGCTCCTCTCTATCCCGCAGGTGTGGGAGTGACACTGAGCATGGTTTCCAAACCCCAGAAAAGCTACTGACCTGAAAATGCTAAGTATAGGGAACAATCAGGACCTTCTAGAATAGACTGTCCGGCAGCTATTTCTGCAATGATGCAAATGTTTTAAATCTACATTATTCAATATGGTAGCCATTAACCATAGGTGGTGATGCATTTGAAAGGTGGCTCATACAACTTTAGAACTGACTGTTCCATTTTAATTAGTTGGGTTTTTAAATTTAAATAGCCACGAGTGGCTAATCTCTTCCATGCAGGCCACAGGAGGGAACATGGTACCATGGAAAATGACACTGTGGTACTCTCCAAGCACCAGCAGTACCCAGCTGGACAAGTCACCTCACTGCTCAAATCCTCAAGTGCCGCCCCTGTGAAAGCACCACCTCAGTCCCCATAGCTCTGTATGGATCGCAAGAGAAAGTAAAGCAGTCCACATACTGTCATGTGGAACTGGCATGTTTTAGGGAGGCACCCAAATGCAGGGCAGGTGGGGAACAGGGTGGGCAAGAGCCTGTGGGCCAGGAGGCCTGTTAGCCTGTTAGCAATTCTTGACTCTTTTTCTTTGGGTTCTCTCTGATGTTCTCTCATGGTCTCTTCCCCCGGTATCCACCGTGCTGTAGCCATTCTGTGTGACACCCCCTTACAGCCTCAGCCTCCAGGCTCAGGGGTGCACACTGACGAATGCCCACACCATGCTTCAAGTGTCCACAAACAAGCATGCACAGCCCCAGCACTTTGTGCATTCAAGGTCGTAGGTGATAGCCTCGGAGGCCAGAGGTATAAAAGCCTGACCATCACGTGCCCTACATGTGGTCAGCTCCCAGCAAGTCATTTCACAGAAGCGCCCTGCACACGCAGCACCTTACCAATGTGCTTTACCTGTGTCTGTGTGCCTCGTAATGCTACATGTATCTGAGTGTTTCCAACAAAGTCTGTCTCCACCCATGGCTTTTGACTGTCCGGCCATTGGTGAGAAGGCAGCTCCTGGAAGTTTCTTTGCAGACTTCCAGGTTCAAGTCATCCCTCTGTCACAGACCCTTCCCAGGTCTGGGGATGACCCACCACCCTTATCACCCTGGTGAATCAGGCTGCAGAGACTCCAGGAGAAACTGCAATCATTGCCAACAGGCTGGAGTCAGAAGTGCCAGGGACAGGAGAGGGTATTTATAAACCTGGCACCAGTGACTGAGTCCTGGGAATTTGAGAGGGGAGCAGCTTCCCCACCCTGCAGGGAAATCAAAGAGGAAAAACACCAACATGCCCTGAGCTTGGGCTTCTGTCAAAAGCCACAGAGGGCGCATCCAAGTACCCTTCTAAATTTAGAACATTCAGTCAAACCAGTTTTCCGGCTCACCCAGCATCTCTCTCCTTGGCTAGGCCAGCACTTTCGCTGAGAGCCAGGGCACAGATGAGAACCCAAATCCCAACCCACGTCCTGTCCATTTCTGCTCCCATCATGCTGAGTGCCAAGAACTCCAGGGCCTTTCTCATACCTGGCACAGCACACTGGAGGGTTGGTGGGGGTACGGATTGGAAGCTGGAGCTCAGTTGCCTTATCTGTGGTATGAGTGGAACCCAGGCCAACTGACTTTGCGTGGGTGAGGCTTCATTTCATCAGCGCTTAAAAGGGCAGAACAGGACTCACAAGAGATCCTTAGGCCCTGAGTCTGTTTCCTCACATTTCATAGGGGAGAAACCACCCATCAGAAACACTGCCAGGATTAAATCCAACATCAGCTCAAGTGTCAAACACAGCCGCAGGTGGCAGCAGCCAACCCAAGTGGCTGAATCAAGATGGCAACTGGAGCCTCAGTTCCTATCCAGTCTCCCTCGCCCTCCCTTACTAACGTCAACACATTTTTAAAATATTACCTGTGCTTTCCAGGCACTGTGTTTATTTAGTACAGGGTTTAATTAAAAAAGAAAATCATAGGAATTGTAATCAAAAGGTATTTCTCCATCCTTGACCCTATCTTCAAAACAAGCTCATCTTTAAACGCCTATACTAGCCTAGTATTATTATCTTCATTAATAATTTTAATATTTTATTTTTTCGTAAAAAGAACAGGGGAATAGGCCAGAGGTGGGGTGGGGAGCATGAAAGAATTCACCAGAGACAGAGTGGGGAGCATTATAGGCAGCTCTATTGAATTACACTGCTGAGGGGAGCAGCGGGCAAGATAAGAGAGGTCTGCTGTGCCATGTGGGCCAATTCCCTGGTGGGGGATGGAACTCAGGTAGTGGAAGGGCTGAGACTTAACCCCTAGGCCACCAGGGAGTACCCCTTTAATAATTTCAATAACAATAATAACAGCACTCATGTGTAAATAGTGGTTAAGAGCTACACGTGATTTATCATACATAATTCAATTCAACTATCAACAGTTATGTAATATTATGGTAATATATATGATAAACAGTTGATAACTGAATTAAGTTACATAACCACCAATAGTTATATACATTATAAAATATATTATACATATAACTATTAACTGATGATAAATGAATTAAATCACGTAAAACCTTTAACCCAAAGCATGCATTACATAGGACTCAACATAGATCAGAACCAAGGTTTCTTTGATAAATAAAAAATGTAAAATAGCAATATCAATGCCTGTGCTCTCTTATTTAATCCTCACGCGAGCGCTACCAGCTAAGCTACCTGCCCAGGAGGGTCCATACAGAGTGTGGTGAGTAACCTTTAGAAAGCCAATCTTGGCTACCCCATGGAGGCCACCCTATGTCCCCCTTGCCCAGCTCTACCTGGAGGGCCCCCATGATACCCAAAACGATACTGTCCTCCACTAAGCTCTTTCATGTGACATCATTCTGTACCCCAACAGTTATCCCAACTGAAACTGCAGCTGTCCCTGTTTGTGACGCATGCTGTGTTCCTGCTGCAAAACACTGCAGCGGTGCGCTCTCACCACTTGCCACGTTTTGCTGAGTGACAGCCCCCCGATTTTGTGCTGCTTTGCTGTAACTGCCTTGCTCCCACGGAGTTCAGTGGGCACAGAAGCTCCTTACACACTGACACACACACACCCCCACCCCCACCGTTCTGGGACCCAGCTCCTTGCTCTGGATTCAGTCTTCCCTCAGATTGTTTCTTTCCCAGAGGCCTTCAGCAAATAACCCCATGAGGCCAAGCCATGCCCCTTAGACCTCTGGACATTTTTCACTCCCCAGTTCTGACTCCCCAGGATGGAAGTCAGGCCTTGTACTCAGAAGATGGAGCTGCTGACCAGCCACACAGGGACTCAGCTCTTTCAGTCACCCTCTAAGTACTGGTTTTGTAATGACTCATCCAGCCTCTCTGCTCTTTGTGAGAAACCATGTGCATGGTTAGCATTCCGATGCTTCTCTTGTCAGGATGCCTGTTCCACAAATGCTTGATGCTGTGGGTCTGTTCCCTTCCTGGGTTGTTCTGCTGTCAGAAAGGGAAGGGATTCCGAGAAGCCCACCCATGACCTCATCTCTTCAATCCCCTTCACGGGAAGGAGGAATGGCTTTCCCAATGGCCTGCCCAGAACTCCAAAGCAAGATAGACTCAGGCCCCGCCCATGTTTGCAAATGCAGATCCCATGGGGTGTGGACCCGCCAGGATAACTGCGAAGACAGCATGGCCTCCAGGAGCAGCTGGCAGGGCAGCTCCGAGATCGAAGTGGCTGATGAAATGCTCTGGCAGGGAGCAAGCCCAGCCTCTTGGCCTCCAGCCTGTGAGTCAGCAGCCTCGCTACTGCCTGTTACCACGAAATTGCACATGTTTGGAAATTTGGTGACATCTGGAGTTTCAGTCTTATTCAGGCTGCTTTTGCCATTTCCCTTCCTGGCAAGAGACTGTTGCTGGGTATTTTTTGAGACTGTCTATACGGGTTTCACTCTCCATCTCAGAATAGAGCGCCTATGAAAACTGCCATAGTGTAAATGACGGAACGCTAAACCGCAACGGCCATTCCTTTATCTGGGAAATTTTTTTTTTTTGGTGTCCTCAGACCCACCAAACAAGCCACCCATCACACACACGCCTGAAACTGCGGTGAGCGGACGGCGGACAGACGCGACCACTCGTGTGTGCAGGAGATGCTTCACCTACCGAATCTGGAGCTCCCTGGCTGGGCGCTGGGCTGCGGGCTGAGGCGGCTCCAGGCTGGGCTCAGGGTGTCTGGGAGCCGGGCGCCGGGCGCTGGCGCGAGATGAACAGGGTCCTGGGGCACAGCTGTTGTCCTGAGTCCAGTGAGCCCGGCAGGTCAGAACATCTCCATTTGCTTCTCTGGGGGGCTGACGCCATGAGAGAGTTGCGGGCAGGGCCGCGAGGGTGGACACAGGCCCGGCGCAGCAAGGTTGAGGACACCTATTGCGTCAAACATTGCTCAGTGGCGCCTCCCCACCGGCCCTGGGGCCCCCTGTCCTTCCAGAGTGTTGTCACCCTTTCTGCAGGCCACCCGCACCGCAGTCCTTAGTCCCTGTTGGGTCTCGGGCCTCCTTTCTCGGAGCGGGCGCCAGCTCTTCACTGTCAGTCTTGGTCCTGAGTAGGACCCTGACCCCTCAGCAGGTGGCCAGGGGGTGAGCGCCTGGCTGGGGGAAAGCTTGGCGGGGACCCTCCAAGAAAGGGAGCCTGAGCATACACAGGGTTGCGCGAAAAACCCATGATGACGTAAACCTGTGCTGACGTAAATCGTACTGACGTAAACCTGCGCTGACGTAAACTCGTACTGTCGTAAAGCTGTGCGGACGTAAACCTGTGCTGACGTAAACCTGTGCTGACCTAACCCGTGCTGACGTGAACGCGTTCTGAGGCGCACTGCTGTAAACACCTCCCTGCCAGGAAACACAGGCTGCAATACACTCAGATGAAAGACTTAAACTGCCACTAATTTTGCTTCGCCATCATTGTCATAAAAACGAATATCCGGCCCTCCCTGGTGTCGCAGCGGGTTAAAGCACTGCACTAAGAAGCTGAAACCACTTCCGCATGAGTTCGATTCCTGCCTGCCCCGGAGGTGACCAC